>NW_018734656.1:0-135003 GCF_002204515.2 Aedes aegypti
AGTTTTTTAAACACCGTCCTCGTTGCTCTGATCAAATCTTGTGAGTAATGTTTTGACTTTTGTTCTTACTGACAAGTATTTTCTCAAAATTATTGTTTGAAGTCTGTCAAAAAACCACAGTAGAAAATCCTGTTTGTCAGACTGTCTCCCTAAAATTATATCAAGCATCTCGTCAGTATCCTTTAAGAATCTACTGACGGTCTCTTAACATCCATTTATCTATTAAGTCCAGGAAATCCTGCAACAATCTCTCTGATTCAAGATTCTGCAAGAAATTCCTAAGAATGTTCAAAAAAGTCTTAAGAATGTCAAAATATATTTCATAGAATCTAAAAAAAAAAAAACATTTGAAATCTTGCTTAGTCTTTTCAGAGAATTATCAAAGATCGAAGGAATGTCGCTTGGTTTCTTTGAATCAAAAAGAATGTGCTAAGAATTTTCACAAAGAAGCTTACGATAAGTTTTCATTGAGATCTCGTGGTAATTCGCTAAGGAGCTCGCTAAAAAATAATGAAAGCTTCCTATAAAAATAATCTAAGTTTTCGGGGAGAAATGGGACACTGCAAACCGACAGTGTTTTCAACACAATTCTAAGAGCCATTCTTCAAGGATCTTTCCAGAAACTCACGGAGGGCTCACCAACTTTAATTTTGTAGTTTCGGCCACGGTGTTTATTAATATTAACTTTACTGAAAGATCAAATGGTCGCAGTTAGAACACGCTCAACAGAAGAAAAAAGGTAGGTGGCTGCGTGACTACTCTAGGGTGATGGAGTATATCTAAGGCCTAGCTTCTCAGGAGTTTTAACTATGGAAACCTAACATTGTACAAGTTTTCCTGACATTTAACAATTTACATTCTACGAAACGCTTAACACGAATTTCCCGGTGACTCTCACGACATAAAATAACCAACACTTACAAGTACGAGCTCAACTGATTTTATTAATAACATATCGTCAAACATCGACTAAATTTGAAGGTATTGTGACACAGTATGAAGCGCATCCCAAACTTTCTATGTGGCAGAAGTCGATTTCTGAACCACAAAACGCAACATGGGTTTTGGAATAGATTCCATTTGAACATTCTTGCTGTTTTATTGGCACTAGATAGCTTTTCCTAATCCGAAATATCTATGATATTCCACGGTGTTCGCCAAGCAGGAAAAAGCAGGACCAAACTTGAAATATGAAAAATAAATCAGGACGCCCCAAAAGAATCTTAAAATCAGGACATGTCCTGCTAAATCAGGACGGATGGTAACCTATAAAAGCTGTTCCCAGCTCACGTGTGTTGCCGCAGCTCTGGTAGACGGTATGGTTACCTCTAAACGTTCGCACCATTGCTTCTGTCCAGCACACCTCCTGCAGCGCTACCGATGCCGAAACTGCGGATCTTCAGTACATCAGAGAGTATGCGAGTGCTTCCGATGAAGCTGAGAGATTTGCATTTCCGCGTACCGAGTTTTCAATCGCTAATCCATTTCCGTCACTGTGGTCTTTGCCGATTGTTCCGGACCGTATTCTCTCGTTAACGTTCCTGTGCGGATGTGTTTTAACGGTTGGCTTGCAGGGCCTGACACCAACCCCCTAGATTTCCAGAGAACCATTCACCCTAAATGTTCGGAGGGCCATAGTACGCAGTTTAGCTTAGAGCTGGCACTCGGACGATGATCAGCCGCCCTTGACACGGGGAACAGACGCTATTGTGAGCCGCTCCTAACATAGAGTACAGACCAGGTTTGCAGAAGCAAAAGTAAAAGCAAAAATGCAAGATCAAAATAACATGCAAAAAAGTAGTCCCAAATCTATGAAAAGCTTGTGGGGTGTCGGTTTTACCCTGATTTCCCCTGCTTCCCAGCCGATCACAAGTGCTACTTCCTTATTTTCTCACCAGTCGATGGCAAGATTTATGGCCAAATGGCGACCGGCGAACGATAACAAATTGTGTACGCGTGTTTGTGATTTTTCCGGACCCGTCGAATCGTCGTCATTTGACCGGCGGAGTGTGGGATTTAGTGGAAATAATTTATTGACTTTGGGGCCCGGGCCCCATGTGTTTTGAGTTCGTAAATATGGCTGTCTGGATGTCGAAATCGCCGCCTGTTTTCCTGCGAAGAACCTCGTCGGGGATTTAGCTTTAAGAATTTACTAATATAGACACCCAACAACGCCTGAATACTCAGGAATGCAGACAAAAGAAATTAAACATAATTATTCGTCTCCGATGACGCTTCCTCCCGAGAGAAGAACGAACGCCAATTTCACTCATCATTATCAAAATTGCACTGATTTCGATGAAGTCTGTTCCGTCTGATGGGTCTATCATCGCAAGCAGCAGCGTTCGGGCAACCTATATAGTCGCCAAGGAGAGAGATATCTTGTCGGCTTCACGCTGAAGTAGTAAATTTCGCGGCTGACTGCTTCGACGGCTGTCGGTTTCGGGAAGGAGATAGAGCGGAAATGGAATTTCTTAATATAGTTTCTACAGGGTGCAAATATTTCAACTCCTACTCCTCGAAGGACGACAAGATGCTGACATGGGGCGTATTAAGGGATGCCATTTGGGGGAAATTACCGGTTTGGTGTTAGAACAAATAATTTGGGATTAACTGCAATAACATGCCTCTAACGAAGAAATATAGCAAACTTCAAATACAAACAAAACCACATAACCAAAAGAATATTGAGAGCATAAAAAGGTCATTTGGCAGTAACGCTTCATTTTTTGTATTACGGGAGATCTTCTGTCTTGTGTTCAATCAGACGGTAACGGTTGTATCAATTAGCCCTAATTGGTTTGACATGAAAAATAGTTTTCAATACGGTGATGACTTTGTTCATCTATGAACTAAAATCAAAAATCTTTTCTCCCCTCGCCTACGCCATTGTCGCAATGAACGTTAAGTTGAAAATTTACTTCCAATGTCAGTGTAAAGCTTTCGATCGATATGGTACTAGAGCATAACTTGAAGTCTGTCATGAAAAAGTTTATCGAAGACAGTTGATTCTTGGTCATGATTCCGTTAGTTTTTCCTAACTATTCAGTTTGATGTTTAAGGTTTTCTTCATAAACGCGTGAAAATGTTTCGAAAACGTTTCAATGGACCAATGCACGTGTTCACTAATTTGACGGTTTGAGCGGTGCCGAATTCACTCGTTGCCATGGTCACGTAAATAACACGGCACCACTCAAACGTCAAATAGTGAACTCGTGCATCGGTCCATTCCCCCGCATGGGTTGTTGTCACATGCATAGTATCATATTTTGTTCGCCATCAAAATCTCATTTTGGACACATTTTTACAAGGCTAAGCGATTTCCGGCCCATCCATAAGAACGCCGTAAGAACCAGAAATCCCAATAAACAACACCGTATGTCTACCGTAAACACCATATATCCATTCCGAACGGTCATCCAGCGAGACCAACTGCCTATGGCTTGTGCAAGCCAAAGTATCTGATGCGAACCAAAAAGTATAGCAATTTATACGACATCAGGGACCACTATCTAAATTTGGTCGTATGGTGCAGTTTCTTCGTCGTCCCACCACAGTACAGCAATGGCGGCTAGCTGGAGTTGAGAACAGAGGAACTGGAATAGTTTTTTGGTCCGGATGGTCGCATTCCATTGCAAAAACTACACCGCACTCCCACTGTCCAACAGCCATCGGGGCTGTACCGTAAAACGGGGGTAGCTTTGATATTTTTAGGGGAGAAAAAATCTATTTCTACATTCTGTTTTAAAGACTTTTTGGCAATTTCCGGTCTACTTTTTATCAAGAGAATGAACGACATAACGGCCTACTGTGGTTTAACAGATTTAAATATATTATGTTATTTGATTCATTATGTTGTGGGTACTATCAAAGATACTCTCATTACCCAAAGATACCCCGTTTTACGGTAGTTCCAAAAACAAGAAGCATATTTGTAACGTCACCACCGGACCATTACGACACACGCCGGTCGTCTCCCAGCCTCTTCAAGACATCTTCCTATCCCTGCATCGTCAGTAAGAAAACAATGACCAGCAAGCTTCATCGTCGTTTTCGCCGTCCTGCAAGGAAAAGTGCTACCCAAAGAAAAGGCGGAAATTAAAGTGAAATTAAAACTAATGTCCACACCATTTCGTATAAATTCTAATTTTTTGTTTAGCTTTCCGGAACGCCCGCGAGCACAGCTTGGCGGAGTTTTGGGTTCGTTGGTTTATCAAACCTACGAGCAGCACATATGTGTCGCTTGTGGACAATACTCGTGCTTAAACTTCGGAAGACGAGAGCAGTTTTGGGGAATGCCATCTTTCCGCTATGGCCATCGAGACTAGGGATTTTAGAGCCATCCTAAGGGAACAATGCAAAATTTATGATTTTTGTACAGTGGCCTTGATCACTTTTTCACAAATTTTTGCCATTATTGGAATTCAAAAATTGTCAATTTTTTTTTCGGTAATATCAGTACTTCATTGATCTCTATCAGTTTATGTAATCGATTGTTTATGAAATAAATTTTACATTTCATAAAATTAGTTTTAATATCAAAAATTTAACATCATTGGGGCGAAATTGATCACTATATAATAAAGCATATTTTAGTATGTAAAATTTCCCTATCTACTAAATCTAACTGGAATATCTGTGATGGAGCAACGAAGTTATTAAGCATCCTTGGAAGGAAATGCTATTTGGTATCGACCTGATCAAATTCATCCCAGTGATCAATTTGCCCCCCGGATTACGGAACTTAAGAAACTACATGACATTAGCTTAGCTTTAGCTAGACTGACTTCAACATATCAATGGTTGCTATTCCGTGATTGATCAAAGTCAGTGAAGATGCACAAGAATCAACTACATGTATGGCTGGGATTGGCCATAATCTCTTCAGTGTGAATTCAGTGATTCTTTTTATACAGGATCATAACGGCGCCGGCCACGTCCTTGCTGTCAGGTGGGAATGAGGGAAGGAATGTTAGTGTATAACCTTCGCTATTTGGAAACCGTGTTTACCTCTGCATCTCCACAAAGGTTACTGGGGGGATGTTTGTTAATGAGGAGGATAGATGGGTCACAGGATTCCACTTTGATAAGTGATTAGACCATAATAAACAATTATTTGTGATATAAAAACATTTTGTAAATATTATATTTTCAAATGATATGAAAAATTTCCAAGTAGAAGAAAATAATGACGACACTTGTAGTGATGAACCATTCAAAATTTGTTGAACAAATAGCTAAACGCTACATTCCTACTGCTGTCAGAACGGAAGCATGTGGTATCATGTGTAGGAATCAGGTTCTGTTTCGGACTCTCGTGTGATTCGGCCCGCCTTTTCGATTCGCTCTTTTTTCCGATGTTCTTTTCTCGTGTGCGGACGTGCACTTCCCGCTCTTTGCGCGATTTCGCGTTCCCGTGATTGCTCTCCGGTGCTATCATACCTTCTAGTGTAAGCTAGCGAGAGTGCCTACCTGTAGCAAGTAGCTGCAGACCAACCGCGGGCCCCATCGGTAGTTGCGATGGGTCCCAATCAAAACACAAAAGTCGATCCCAGCCTCGAACGCCTGCCCCGCTGGCCGACATCGGGGCTAGAACGAGTGGCGTCAAAGCGCGCGCGAAACGATGATTTGCCAACCTGACGCCTTTCAACAACAGGTTGCCGTAGCAAACACATCGCAGTTTGCCACCACGCCGTTGGTCATTCCCCCACTGTTCCTTACTGGGATCAAATCGATCTATCCCGATGAAGAGACTGCAGGTCTAGCCGCTCCTGGCGCCGCGAATATCGACGACATCCCTCGGCAATGACGTGCCGCGGGTCGTCGAACCCGTAGCGCGTGAAGCCGCCTTCTAACATTCAAGCACACTGTTCTCGAGCTACAAAATGGTGAGGTCTGCAGTGCCTACACACCGGCCAACGGTCATTTGCCGACCCCGCACCACCCTGATTGAGTGAGAGCAATGCCGGTCAAGGCTACGAAGAGATGGCAAAGGGGTTGAGAGGTGTTCACCAGAGATGATCATGATCTGTCCCGCTAACACGACGCTTGTATATGTAGAGCATTCGTCGAAGGGCTTCGCGGAAAACACCCTCGTCGACAGCAAATCATTTCGAGGAGAAATGAGAGTAGTGACATTCGCCACTAGAACATGCACTTGAAAGAATCGTGTTCCCCACATAAATCCTCGGCGGACGCTGCAAAGAGGGAAGAGCAATAACTGGGACAGTACTCTTACCCCTGCCCAGCCCTCGGGTAGGAAGGGATACCATACAACCTTAACTCAGAGGCGGGGGCCATGCACGAACAAGGTGTACTAAGATCGTATAAGCAAACATATGCTGAGGTTTGAATTGATATAGCTGCCCAAGAATTAGGCGCGCAAAGCTTAAGTAAAATGAGACTGATGCAGTGCGGCACTGTCGTTTCGACGTTAACGGTCAACGGACAAGGAAAATACTACAACAACCCACATGTCAGAGGTCTTCCGCATAAGCGTTAGAGAGACCAGAGAGAAGATCGTGTCCAGACTGGCGGCAGTTCATGATCCTACGTACGGTGTCAAGCGCCGTAAATGCCCGCGAAACTGATGGCGGTTACGCTTTCTTGGCGCTTATCCCTGACTCAAGTCAAGCTCCGCCAAGTAAAGCATGTGGACCAGAACGCCACGCGACCAGCACATACCGACGTCGTGGCCGATAGTTGGGTGCACTTTCGTTCTTCTTCCAATTTTATTTTTTTGTTATAAGATATATCTACACACTGTCATGACCGAGGACTTTCCAACACCACGATCCATAGTTGCCTGCTGTACCTAATTTGCCACCTGCTTACCACAAACGCGAATCCGTGAGAGAAAGGTCATCCCCACCAATGAATACTAGTTTTAACCCGGAGATCTCTCTTTTCTCCGCAAGCGTCATCACAGTGGTGTGTCTGTCGCCGGAGACGAAGTGGTGTGCGAGAGCCCGCACTGCGCCCACCACAGAGGTAAGCGTGCGTACGCCTCACTATTCTGGATCTGGGGGACTCCGAGAGCATCTCCGAATTCAGAGCTTCCTGGACCTAACTCTCTTGACCTCTGTCAAATCGACTGCTATCCCCTCGTCAAAACCACCGAGGATCAATAGCTGGCGAGATAGTCAACTGGACCTACGGGACTATGTTCCACACTGTGCTCAAGCGCTTCCTCTGCGCTTCGCAGGAGGTCGTGATTAGCTATCCAACGCCCAACAAACATAGATGAGTATTGCTTCTCGTTTAAAGATAGGCCAAGTGATCATCAACTGGCCTTGCATGCACCACGCTACCACGCGCAAAACCCGAGAAGCTGCTCGCGGACGATTCCTGGACCAGAAGAACGCACCTCAAGAGCCGGAAAATAACGTCTTCAATCCCCGACAATTCCGGCTTGTGCAGCTATGCGGAACATCGGCGGCCTAACAGAGGACGCCATCACCAACTGACATCGCTGAGCGGCAGGACCAAGTTCATACTGAGGCTGGCGGACCTGCATACGCAGAGCCTCGAGGGGGCATACGGGGCATACCTTCGTACTCCGTCGTACCAACACGAAACGGCGCGATTCGAATCTGTACCAAGCAGGACACTGAGGCTAAGGCATCCTACAGGATTACTGGAGCGAGAACACCGGTATACACCACTAACGCTAAGGTGTGGCCGCCTTCTTGAGAGCGACCGTCGGTGACCACTATTCTTCAACAGTTATTGGCGCCGCCTGACCAGGAGGCGCCGTGTCAACATCTCAGCGATCCACGAGTCGAAGATAGACAAGGAATGTTATGTGACCATGCACGACCTATCAGCTCGACCACTTAGCGTCTCGAAATGTACAGGAAGTTGGTTGCATGTCACCGTCAATCTGCGAGCACTATGCGGATCAGTTCGCGTGCGCAACACCACCCGTGCGGATGGCGCGAGCCTTGTTAGGACGATTCCAGCGGTTAGAGAGGGGTCGACATGCCTATGAGCGAAGGCACGGTTCATTATGGCTACACTTCGAGATACTCTCCTGTGAGAGAGCAAACCTCGTATTCTCTTGGACGCAGCTTAACTCGCTAGAGATGGCGAACAGAAGAGGAGGCCACATCTCTCGAGCCTCGAGTATAGCCCCTTTTCTTGTGTACTGAGCTATCTTGCGCTGCAAGGACTGACAAATATTCACTCGCTTTTTATTACTCGATCGAGATAGTTACCTGATTAAGTAAAAAGAGTCGTACTATCCGTATTAACACGCGTGCCATATTTAGAACCCAAAGACATTACACGGATACGCAACTTGAGGATCCATTTGCGTGACAGTATACAAAGCTGAGCAGTTTAGAATCGCAAAGAATTACCCTAATGCACAACAAGCGGATCAAAGCTAGAATGGCTGCGACTTTAACGAAAGAACGTAAGCCAGATGACTTGTGTCTCTACCAAAAGATCCGCTCTCTGTCACGAACAGTAATTGTAATCTAAGACACGGAATCCTTGTAAGATCAGACGAGTCATATCAATTATCTGAACTAAACCACACATCATTTCCATTTGCACTCGATCTGAGACTATCCTTTTAGTCACACATTTTACCGACCTAGAGGGGATCAGTGCATTGATATACGTGTTCTTCAGTGCGCATTGTCTGCGTGAGAAAGCTGACTTTGACGCATTAGTTTAGAGTCGTGCATTTTTGTAAGACGCCCACCTCACAACGAATGCTAAGAGGGGTACACTTCTCAGAGAGTTGGAGAATCAGTTGCTGACCGAATCAATTGCCTCAAGCGGCCTATATCTTCAAAACAATCCATAATGACCATGATGGGCCTGGAGTTTCGACAAGCATCATAATTTGAATGGTGGGAGAGCAAGACACATTTCTTGAGTGTGCAGTTCTATGAGACCTATCGCGGTGATCTTTCATTATCCGAGCGCGCTTACGATCAACTATTCATGCGGTCTTATGTATATGTTGCCTATATACCACATCACGGTTTCACCTATCATAGAGTTCCCTGCAAAATGATATCTTTTTTTACCACGCATTCAAACATGATATTAATCACCATCAGCCTTCTCTTTCACAGCAAGCTGTTCAGTTCGGCAACCAAAGATTGTACAAACGCGACAAGGTTGCAGCTTTACTGATGCTTGCTGTAATTGTTAGTATCATTGTGATTCATTCGTTCTCCTTAAACCCATCCTATTTCCCAATAGGTTAAAGATAATTTATAACCTATATTCCTCGCCGCCTATAAATTTTATACACAAGATCCGATACACTGATCCTCAAAGAATTAATCACAGCTTTGCTGTCTATACTGTGCGTACCTCCTGATTCGTGATTGTACATCAGTCAATAGTGCCTGGTTATGATGAGAGATGACTGACTAAGAATTACATAATCAAGATTTTCTTTAAAAATTATCCAATAGTAACATAAAAAAGAGCTTTTCCTTATGGAAAATCACTTGCAAATCCTAAAATTTGGGAACTCATCTCAAACACCCCCAAGGTTCAGTTAACGTTTCTGAGATGTTCTCCAAAATGCACTTCTGACACTCTAACTGGCACATTTCTGAGCTATAAGAATTCCCTCGACGAGCGCCTGTATAAAATGTTTTATTTTAAAAAATCACCCAGATGCTTCTAATACACTCTAATAGGTTCTCGGTAAACTAATATGGAAAAGACTTTAAATATTAATTCCAATTCAGTCCAAGTTTGCAAGGATATAATATAGAGAAACTACCTAGGATTAGAAAAGTTAGCACTCTGACCTGAGACCAGTGATTAGCTTATAGTATAAAGTGGTTACCCTTATGATGCTGGTAAATCATTTTTGGTTGCCTCATAGACCGAAATCGAACATTGTAAAATTGCAATATAACAGAAAATTAACAACAACGGATTACAGGTTTCATTCTATTTCGACTTATTCTGTAGCTTGTAGATAGTCATACTCTCACGAGACACCTAGCATTGCCGAGAGGTCCCGTGAAGCCTTTCACAATGAAGCTGTTTCATATCTCAAGCACTGCCAATAAATGAAATCCAGCTCTGGTCTTTGTGAGAGAAAATCGTCTCAAGATTGTAGGGTACTTGGCTTTATAGAGACGAAACGCCAATCAATAATCAAGGTAGAGTTTTAAGCTTACTGAAGTAATATTGAGAGATATAGGGTTAACTTTTAAAAATAATTAATCTCATAGATGACCTTTTTCTATCAATGATTCAGTAATAGAGCACATTCATCTTTCTTTTTGTAGGGATCCGTGGACTGGGTAAAGTCATACAATCAAGGCAGATCCAGTCTTGGGTGTGAGAAAAAACAGACACGCCACCCATAAGTTTTGTGATACGAACGACGTGCTTGGGACGCGTTTCGAAGAAATTTTTTCTGGAGTTTTTCACTCATCGAGATAATAGAGGAAGATAACCCTGTACTTAAGACTAAGCCGTTTATACTTCTATCTAGTATATCATTAGTCTTAGCTTTAGTTAATAGCACCTGACCATCACATAGGATCCATGGTTTCACTAATTACTGAATGCCGATGATTTTTGGAAACGCGAGGAATTAATGCGAGTGAAAATGTCAGACAAATATCGCCACATCAATTAAGAAGATAATCGGCTGGTTGAATTTGGTCTGAGAGTCTTGCGCTACATAGACTTGACATAAATGTCTAAGTGACCTCTTATTCTATAAGCACAGAGGTCAATAACGGCGACTGGACCACGTCCTTATAGACAGAAATCAGTGGAGAATAAAAATAGGAGGGGAAGAAGAATGTTAGTCGTGATAACCTTTGCATATTATTTCGGGAGACCGTGTTGCCTCTGCACATCAACTAATTACTGGTAAAAGCTGGAACCCGAAATTCGCAATCCTTTATTCTGGTAATAGGGCTAAAGAGGCTGACTCGAGTTGGGATCAAAAAGGATATGTTTCATCTTCTGAGAAAAGAGAATTAGACCATGAATTTTAAACAAAACAATAATTATGAATGAGGTATTTTCTATAATAAATAATGTGATGTGTTTTGTTTCTGATTACAACATATTATTAAATAATGAATTGTTATGAACCAAATATATTTTTTATATTTTGAAATATGACACATAGCGAGTATGTAGCACGGACAAATTATGCACCGAGCACTCATACTTGACACGAATGTGACAAACCCATATCGGAAAAGTTTGTTAGAACCCAAATATTAAATGAACATTACTACGCGTCAGGAACGAAAGCATGTTATTATAATTCTGTATCTCTTAAATTTGTGAGAGCAAGAAACTAGAGAGCACTCGTATTGGCTGGTAAACATCATGACACTCTTCTATTTCTATTCGGAACTCCTTAGACACTTTAGGGGCGAGACCAATTTAACAATACGTATAAAGACAATTTTGGGGTATTTATTTAAACCCCCCACCATTCCCCCTTGAGTAAGATTTCCCTTGTCATGAAAGTAAAAAAATATAAAATTAGTATGGCACGTTAAAGGAAATCTGAAACCCCTCACCCCCCATAAACCTAGTAATACATAAATATGAGAGCATTGGATCGACATATAACAGTAGTGACAGTAACGAAACTCATTCCAAGTTTGTTGATAACCAAGTGAGCGCTCTTTCGCGAGAGTCATCATACCTAGGACACTTTCGCTAGTGTACAACACATTCAAGACAGATCTTATTTAATTTAGAGATTAACAATACTATAAAGATAATAAGAAAGGAGGTGCTTTCTTGAAGAGAAACAAAAAACTCGTAACATTATATCATTGTTCTTTCAGATATAGTGAGATGTCCTATATGATATGACACGACACATGTGAGGACTATATCGAGTCTGAAGTTTGTTGAAAATCATAATTTAAGATCCGATTGAAAGCCTGGTATGTTAGTCAAGATTACATTTGTGCAGTCATACATCTCTGTTAAGTGAGATTATAAGAAATACGTGAGCTGGAGATACGTAGCTGCGATCAAACACATAATAATGAGCATCCTGAGCGTGCATGTCAGACACTTTTGAGTGAGCAAAGCAAACAAAATCACACATCCTACTGCGTTAAACTCTGATGACTGCGGTTATGAGTAAAAAGGCCCTACAAGTCAAGAAAAAAAATAAAGTGCTAGCGCACCCCAGAGAGGGAAAACGCTTACATAGTGATAGAAATATCCTAGAGTCTATTTGGACTTCATCTCCTCTACACAAAAAGAGTCATGAAGTAAGCGGCTAAAGTGGTAAGGAAGATCAAACACAGAACTCTGTGTATTAAAGATATTCTTCTCACTAATGATTAAAACTATATTGTCAAAGAGTGAGTTTTTCACGGGAGATACTATCAAAGTTCAGGAATATATACTCGAAATTATCGGTTTCGAGCTGTTTCTTTTGTAACTCTTTTATGTTGAGATTAGATTAACATAGGTGTCACCTAATGTTATTTCAGGCCTATCATGAATCAGTAAAACAAAACATTCGAATGAACTATCACTTCTGAGAACAATGACGAACTTTGATACACTCACCCATATAGATACACTTTATTGAGAGCGATGCGAAAAGATGATTGAATTTATCCTTAGAGAAATACAGACAGGTATTGAAAGGACTTAACTATTAATCAAAAAACGTCGAAGAGAGTTTTTACGAAAACAGAGCAACATCCTAATTAGTCATAACACCAAAACAGCCGTTTGGAATCAAAATTCACAGCAGAGACGTAATGCCAACGAAGGCTGTCAGAGTTCACTGCCATTCTGATTTAGCCCTTTCAACATTGGCACACTAGTTTTGCGGAGAAACAGCATGTACACATTCCAATTAATATTCGAAACAACTAAACATCTATCAAACGGCGAGCTTTATTATGTCCATGCACTAACTAATATGCACAAAGCATAAGTTGAGTCATGGCTGCGGGTCGCGGAACGACTAACTGCACAAGGAATCATGTGCGACGTCGTTTATTACCTCCACTCCTCCAGACAATTGAATAAAAATAAAAAAGGCAGATAAAGCAAGATTTTATAAAAAGATCTAGAATTTATTACCTACAGAACAGAGAAAGAAAATGGATGGCTTGATTTTACCTATTAGCAATAAACGAAAATTCATGTTTGATCCATTGAGCTAGAAAAAAGTTTAAAACAAGCTTATAATAATTTCTCATAGCATATAAACGCTTCCTCCTAAGGGGGCGCGTGATTACCTTTAACCCCAGTTTACCTCTATCTGGACGTTTATAAACCAATTTAAAAAAAAAGTTTGCTTATCTGCTTTTTTAGTTATGGCACGCTGGGTAAAACCAGAGCACACCTTAAGCTTGGCGTATGCAGTACGCTCGTACGTACTGCAGCAATTCTAGTCTTGGCGAGATTACCTGTTGCATACATAAGCGGCGTTGATCAAGATGTTATTTTCAGTTAATAGTATCACATGTATACTACTACATACTCGCCACTATGCGAAAAAGTATGCACTTAATATTACCTAATGTTCAAATTGGCACGTAAACTATACGGTAGTGACATTAACGTTGTGCACATAATCGGAACATAGAATATTCATAACCGACTGTGTTCAGTGATTATGAAAAATGCGAAAAAGCAAATGCATCATCACGTTTCTGTTCTCTCACGAGGTTGATGTAAAGTATTAAGTTCCTTCAATACTGACATTTTAAGGAAGATAACTTAACCATTTCTTCGCGATAAGAAAATACAAACTAATGGAGATGCACAAAGCGATAATCGTAATAAGTTTCAGAATCAGTCTATTGTTGGTTAATTAGTCGAGACTATGAAAATGTATTACAAGGTAGATAAATAAATCATAAGGAGATAGCATGGACCTAAATACAGCAGAAAACTTATATTTTTTGAGTTTTGTATAGTGCTTTTTTGTTTTGCCAAGGATTAACACTTAATAAACTCATCAATATATGAAGAAGCACAATTTGTAATAACTTCTAATTATCATCAAAGGTAAACGTCATGCTCTCAATAAAGGCACGTCGTATTGTTACAAAAACAGGAGGAGTGGACTCCGGTTTACTAGTGCGGCCAACGGCAGCATTAACTTAGCACCCAGAGTCCCCATATATTGGACCCTGCGTTTCCAGATTTACGAATGATAACTCAGCATCGGTGGTGCAGCTCAGAAAGCTAGTACGTTAGGGAAATTCCAGACATTGTAACCAAGTTAAGTAGATCACTCTGAGCACCCGTTTAATTGCGGTAGATCACCTTTTCGTGGTTGTCTTTACGCGCGTTCTAGATTCTACCAACTCACGAAACCCTAGTCTCATCTTGTTTGTCGTGGACTGAGAGATAGAGGGTAAACAGGTATAATACGCCCCCCCCCCTAAGAAAGAACTGCTCTGGTCGCACTGGAGCCAAAGATCTACCTGACATTACTTACCATAGTTTTGGAGTTAAAGTGTTAATTTAACTAAGTTGGTCATGCTCTCCAGATGATACTTTTCTTCTGTCAGTTAGCTTCCTAAAAAGAAGTACAATTAACGTGTGATAAAAACTGTTTCCAAATCTTTGACGTTATCAAGGGACGAACCGGGCCATTATGCCACCTTCCTCGTAGAAAAAAGTTTCCTCAGCGAAAGAAAATATGATTTCCAAGGAGAATTCCACCACTTGCTAAGCTTCAAAAGGTGGCCATAGCAGTGCGTCTTCCCCGGTAAAAGAAAAGATTTTTATGTATTAAATCACCAATAGTACATAATGGGACTACATTTACTATACGAGTCTTGCACTATCGGGACCCTAAATTTTAACGACACCGAAAATGCTTATTTTTGATATCTTTTTTGCTATACATAAAGAGCAAATATTTATACTATCCAAAGATTCATATCATTTTGCGCGCAACAACATTTTTTCGCGGATATTTACAGAGTAGTACTTCATATTTAGACGTGTCTAAAATTGAAGCTCAATCTCACCTTAGATAAATGAAGTGGGGGCGTTATTTGTACCCCGGTGGGACAACCGATCATTATACCATATTACCCTATGTATTAGTAATTGTCCAAGATTCCGCGTACAAAGAGCAGTTGTTTTAACTGCAACTAGTTTCTGAAATCGAGCGATATTTCTAATTTTTACCAAGCAGTACCTGGTTAGAGACTACGGAAGTTGGTAAAAATCCCGAGAGACTACACTTGTAAGCCAAGATAAACAATCATAGAAGTTCATCTAATCTCATAACAAAGAAACTGATATAAATTGTTTGTCTTGCGTAACGAGGACTCAGCGTGAATATCCTGAACTAAAAAAAATATTTATAACTGAGAGATTCGCATATCTGCTTGCTACAAAGCCCTTTTTTCAGTTTTTCTCTAAAGGCCAAAAAACTTATATGCGTGAAAACATAATTGGTGCACTAGAGGTCTCGTTGCATGGTTCAATATATCAGTTTCACGATTTTGTTGCGCGCTCATAAATTGTGAAATTCGAGTTATATTTTGCTTAAGTTGCGACCAGTGTCGCCTCGATATGTAATTTCATGAAGGGTGTAAATAAGCGGACCTCGGGCCGGTTTGTCATCTAATGAAGCGATTTTTATCAATATTCGAGCAACTTAAACAAACAAAGAAACACGTACACAAAGAAATCGAATCTTTCGAGTTAACCTAGTAATATGGAAAGAGCGTAATGCAACAATAGTAATACCACACAGTCGACAGTGATTACGCGAGGTAATGCCAACAATAGATCTCTTAACACTACTGGTTCGCAATTTAAAAACCATCAATCGGAGCAACTCCGAACATAGAAAAAAAATTTCCTTACTGAGATCTGGTCTTCAGTAACGGTCTGTAGCAGAAGGCACTTGAAGAGAGACACTGGGTAAGGACAGGAGTAGAATTGGCCAAGAAATATGTTCGCTGTACATTCTTTATAAACAAGTACTAAAGCTCTTATACTAACACAAGTTATAATAAAATAATACAGTGCGCAACTGGAATGATTATTAAGACATACCTATTTGTTTCGTCCGGATATCCGAGAGAGAACTCGATAAACTCACAAGACACCGAAACTCACTACAGCATTCATTACAGTGAACAGCAAATAAAATATAACCTCCATCTTAGATTTAAAATTAGCCAAGAGATAATGAGAGAATATTAACAATAGACACTTACTATTTTCTTTTTAGGTCGACAAACTGTTACTGAAGAAAAAAATCAATTCATTTCAGATATATATAAAAAAAGAAAATCACACTATCACTTTCACCCAAGGAACGAGAAAATGAAAGCTAATAACTCCAACATAAGATAATACAACTGCAAATTTCTACGCCATTCTTATCTTCATTTAGGCAGTTAAGTCAGTAGGAAACTGTCAAGTATCGGAATGACCCACATGTTATCCGCTCCAGCCCTACCAATCTACGATACCAACATGATAAGTAAAGACGATGTCTTACGGAAGAAAGGATCTGCTGAGACCCGGTAAGTCTGAGGAAAATTATCGACGTTAATTCTCCCAAGAAATGACCCAGCCTGACAAAGTAAAGACGAGACCGTGACTTCGCAGAATGGGATCCGCACATTAGAGCGAAGAACAAGATAATTAATATTTTTCGTATCGCTACACCATATCCGTTGTGGTGCACACGTATTATTGTTGGCTCTATAAGTCTCCGTATACTGATTGATTTTTTTATTAGTAAATCTTAATGACTGTCGTGGGAATTTCTTGTTTTGCTCCCTGTACCTTTTAATCATAAAGATTCAAATTTCTGAAAATTTCTGGTGGTGCGGTTGTTCTATGTATATCTAATTAGTCTATTTAATTATAGTCCGTATAGAGTAATTGAGCAGAGGATCTTTTCAATGCTTGGCTAGGGGTTCACTTGGAACTGGTGCCCTTTTACCGTGATGAAATTCCTGCTTTCGCTAGGTTGTAGTCATTTATATTTACAACTACGTATAACAATAAAAAAAGCAGTCCGTGCGTGGAAATCGTTGAGCGGAAAAAATAAATAATTCAATTATGTTTTAAAATAATGGTTTTATTTTGTTATCTCTATTCGAATGCTTAATCCATAATCAATAAAGAGAAAATACTTTGCAAACCACCCAATATCGGTAACTACTCCCTTGAAATTTCTTAGAGATGAAAAAGAACATCGCTTGCTGATTCCCAAGCGGCATGAATCCTTTTCCAATCACCATTCCCCGCGAACCCACAAAATGAAGTACGCGACAAACCAACGCACAACCCGACAAAAACCTTCGACAGCGATAAACCTATTAAAACTCTCTGAGAGATTAAAAAAAACGAGTATTAACTTAAAATGGATGCTATCCGGTTTAAATCACAAGAAGACCGATATAGCGAGTCGCTCTTTGTGTTGCATGGTGTCGCACGCGGAGTATTTAACCTTTCCGGGGTCTTCCCTTTCCTTTTTTTTCCTTACGTGTTATACCATATCAAGAAAACAATATCTCGTCCTAGCAAGGCCGCAAGACGGACAAAAAAACCGTGTCAATGATTACCTTACACCGACTCGATTATGCGACGTAAAATAAACGTCCTCTCTCGAACACCAGCCAAGAGTAGGGTTTCAGGATCGCGTGATAGGGACATCAATTTTTTAAAATTTATATCACCTCCAGCCAAGAAATGTGAGCTTAGCCTGAACAAAGGACAATAATAGAGGAAACTCCCTCGATCACTCCTGGACAACCAGATGGCGTTGAAAGAAAACAACATTATCCTACCGGCCCACGCACTTAGGTCGCTCTCGATAATGAATGTATCATAATATTTGAAGACAATCCAAAGACGACGCACAGCGAGGAGAGCCAGTGTGCCGATATATCGCCCATAATTTTCCACTGCCAAAAAAGGCCTCGCCTTACCCTGGGTTTGCGGAATGAAAGCGAGTTACAAACATGTTCCTGCCTTACAACGAAAACGAAGGCCGGACTACAAAGCAGTGAGATAACGCTATGAAAAGTGGCCCAAGAAACTGACATTTGTTTGCTGCTTCTGGCCTTTGGTCGGATAACTATTAAGTTAGATCTAGCGAGTATCATCAACTTGTATGAGCCATACAGCCGCAGCGCGCTGTGTACATTAAACTGACAAGTGATTACCAGATTATGTGGCTTTTGAGAGAGTTACAAGTCTGAGGCGAATAATTACACAATCATTCTTTCTTGACACCCTCTCGTCATTCCCCTACCGCACCTACTGTTAAGAGCGATCTAGAGGACGAAACGAAAACGTGTAAACAGCAATCAGCAACCTTGCCATCATACCCTGGACAACCAGGCCGAAAATTCACTTTATCAGAATCAGCTGATCTCCGAAATTCCAACACAATATAAATTTATTTAAATTCACAATCACGCATATGATACAATTTCGACTCCCACCCTGCATGAGAAACTGCCAAAAGGAAAAGACAGCCCGAACATTCCGTCCAATCTCCTACCAGTTCTTGCTAAAGTGGATTAGTCAACGAGTTTTAGAGGACAAATCCCAGCGCATATGGATATTTATTTTCCGATTTTCCGAAACTCACGACCTTGGCTGCTGGACAAGGCTCCGGGATCCTGGCAGTGGTGAGCAACAATAGTATCAAGCGCAATGTCCAACAATTCCTTCACACAGTTTTGATAGAATGGCCATTTATCACATCTTCTTCTTCGTGTTTGCGAGTTATGGAACGGAAAAAGAGATTTTGTGCTACGATGCCATGTAACCCTTTGCATCATTTAGTCTTCATATATTTTTCATATTAATCAACTTTTTTTCTTTTAATCTTTCATTACATTATATCTTATATCTAGGGTGTACTGCTATTATTGTTTATAATTCAATGCGATTCCCTATTAGGTATGAAAGATAAAATTTAGCAATACGTGATCAATGTTATGATCGCAAAATATTGACAATCAATATCTCTTTCATACTCGATGAGTGTGAGACGGTGACAAACCAGAGAAAGAGGATTGTCCAAAATAGAATCGTCGTATAAACCGAGCGAGAGTCGTCGTAGCGAACTTTGAGTGCACTAGTGGTGCCATAGGGGCATGTGTGCCACCGAACACCTGCTTTCTATAATATAATTATCTATGAAATAAACAATAATATATTTCTCTCGTTGAGCTCACAATAATACTTGTGTTCCCCTTATTAGTTGAGAATGACAAGTGAATCATATGAATGAAAATTGCTCTATTTTTCAACCGTATTTACATCGACTTGTGCAAAAACAAACAATATTGAGTGGATTTTAATCAAAGATTTCTTGTTTCTGAAATATGCACACTGCCGGTCGGAGAGGAACAAAATGATAACAGATTTAATTTCTAAACGAAGCCGTAATCCCGGGGGATGACCATTTGATATCATTTTTTCAATATGTGAAAATATTATCTCTAAAATTTTTTCGTTTATAAAAATACACCGCCACTAGAGAGTTGAGCTTGCAAATTTTATATTTAATCGTATAAAACAAGTCAGAACCTATGATTGTGAACGATCCACCAATAGCCATGTGAGACTAATTATATATCTGTAGCTTTTTGTTGTTTGAAATAGATTTTACCATTGCTATATGTTTTATAACAATAAATGTTTTAAGCAAGATTTTTGATTCATGCTGATATGGGGAAGACATTGATCACCTATTGTACTCACCACTTCGGTTAATGATTGAAAATGTCGTATACTTTCGACTCTTCACTTAAATTAATTGCCGCCCTCGAAACGCTCCGAATATGAAGGCCACAACACCTTACAGTCATTTTATATTTTCCAATATGGTCATATTTTATCAAAATTATAAAAATCACACTAAACCAACGGAATACCCTAAAAAGGCACAGGCAATTTCCTAAAGGAGATTCTTAACTTCCCGTAACAGTAATTCTCGATTAATCTGTTTGACCTCAAAATTCTGAGTCTCATACTTAGACAAGTTTGAATCAACGTGGAAACGTTTTTCGGCGGATGTCCATTTTAGTAGAACCGGCACTCCGCGAGCTCATTTACGCATTAGCAATCCGTTTGCAGAACTTTATGTTGAGACATGAATGTTCGTTAGTTGGGAGTACATCACTTACCATTTGAACATAATTGTTTCGAAAAGTTGAAACTAATGTTCGCAAAAAGTGTACTACTCACAATTACTGCACAAATATCTAATCTTCGAGCTTATTCAATTAGCTTATGAATATACTCAGAATTAGAGAACGAACATATCATAGCTTGAAACCGGTTCCGAGGATAAATGGACGATACGGAAACTTTTCTAACCGAGATGGGTCAATCCCGATCAATGATAAACCCTCCGCTGTGATCAGACACCTACATGAGCCTCTCACCGGAATTACGGTACTGTAGAGCACTTGGAACTTATTTGCAATATGGGTAAAGTTATTGTGGCATTTGAATCGGAAAAAGAAGTAATATCTACGTTTATACACATACCGAATCAGTTTGATTTGAAATGTATATATTAATTAGGGCAAAGCTGTTGCCTCAATCATCACCATATTAAAAGTATAAGACCAAAACTCAGATGTACACGTCGATTTATACAAATCGCTAAACACAATCAACACACATCATTCAATAATGAGAGCCGGAGAGAATGAGTGCACATCAGGTAGTAGTTTTCTGAAAAGTATATGTGCTCGAATAACACATCTCGAACACATTTTGAGCCGCGCTCAAAGGTGTTTTAATTCCTCAAAAATATTCTCAATAGTTCTACAAGTAAGTCGATTTTTTCGCTATTCAAAGAATACCGAGTATTATACAAATAATCGTTAATTACACCGTATTTATCCGAGAGAGTTACTTTAGTTGCTGAGAATTGCTAGTTTAAATATTGGAGAAGACTCAATCACTCCCGTGCCGTTATATATATAAGTAAAATACAATATATTTATGGAATGTGAAACAAAAATATACCATTTTAGTTGATTCGAACGTTGAGTGAATAAGTTTTAGTTAGTTTACGAAAGCACTTGTTTTGGAATCAATTATTCATAAAAGCAACCCCCCACATAATATCAAGAATAAAACTTTAAAAATATGTTTTTAAATTGTATCCGATACACTAGCTTTTGTAATTAACTATTAAAGGTAGTAAATTTTCCTCATGAGAATGAATCCAGCACCCTCGGGCTGAAAATCTCCCATAAGAAGATAATAATAATAGAGAGAGTAAAAAGCAAAATTCATCTACAAAGTAGACATACATGTGCGATTGTTTGAGCATAAATTTCAAAAGCAAAAAAATCGGATGGTTTCCGTTCTTGTGACGCCCTTAACCATAAGCGCTGGTACAACACTTGGTCCCCATAGTGGGGGTTCGAAATAGACACTATGGTTATTTTGCACGATAATTATAGGAAGCTCAAAACTAAATCACTATTTTGAAATTATTTCTTTTCAAATGACACAAGTGGCTATGCAAAACGATAGTCAAACATAACATCATGGTAGGTCTTAAATTGGTGGATTTTACTAAGCTTTACTGCAAAGTTAGAGAACAATTTGCTCAAGGTGGCACACTTGCCCCAAATTCCGCTACTGATTGCGCTTCTTAATTGTGAAGTTCAGACATTCGGTCGATAAAACCCCCATGCAGAATGAAATGATGGAAGTGCCCATATGTGGCCCCTTGCACCCTACTAATTACAAGATACAGATGAAGTCTTTCACTACGTTTAAAACCGAGTTCGGTGGTCAATAGAGTAGAGACGGACATGACTTGCGCATTTCCTCGCAAGCATACGTAATCACGTATATGCGTGTTAGGCGAGTAATGCTAACAGCACAGATAAAACGTCAATGTGAACCAAGATAAAAACCGAGGGTAACACTGTATGTAGCCGACCTAAATTCAGCGTGAAGATTTCGAGCGAACACTCCAGTTCGTTCGAGTCTCGGCGGGGACTACGACAGGGCGATGGACTTTCGTGCCTGTTGTTCAATATTGCGCTTGAAGGTGTTATGCGGAGAGCCGGACTTAACAGTCGAGGCTCGGAAGATATTTTGGAGGTAATCCACGGAGAAATTTTTGGAGGAATTCTTGGAGGAAAGCCCCGAAATAATTTCTGGAGAAAATCCCCGGATGAGTTCCTGGGGGATATCTCCGGAAGAATCATTGAAATCTCCGAAGGAATTCTTAGAAAAAAAAAGTTCTTGATATCCCCGGGCCCGGGGGAATCCTTGAAGTTCCCGGAGGAATTCTTGGAGGAAATTCTTTGACCAATTCCGGGAGGAAATTGCCGGAGTAATTCCACGAGCAATTTCTAGATAAATTCCTGGATGAATTCTCTGGAAAAAAAAAATCCCGGGAGAATTCCTGGACAAATAGACGAAATCCCCGGAAGAATTTTTATATGGAATCCCTAGAGGAAATCCCCGGGAGGACAAAATCCCCAGAGTAATTCCTGAACGACATCCCCGCAGGAATGCTCGGGGGAAATTCTCAAAAGGAGGAAATTCCCCGGAAGATATTTTGGAGGTAATCCGCGAAGCAATTTCCTGGAGGAAAGCCCCGGAACAATTTCTGAAGAAAATCTCCGAAGGAGTACTTGGAGGATATCTCCGGAAGAATCATTGGAATTCCGGAAGGAATTTTTGTGTAAAAAGGTAGTTCTTAATATCCCCGGGGGAATCCTTGAAGTTCCCGGAGAAAAAATCCCCGGGAGAATTCTTGGACGAAAGCCCCGCAGCAATTGCTTTTGGAAATCCTCTGAGATACTTCTGGAGAAAATCCCCGGAGGGAATCCTTAAAATCCACGGAGGAAATCTCCGGAGAAATTTCTTGTGCAAATCTCAAGAGAAATTCCCTAAGGAATTTCTGGAGAAAATCCCCGGAGGAATGCCTGGAGGAAAATCCTGAAGGAATTCCTAGAGGAAACCCCGGAGAAATTCTTGAAGCAAATCCCCAGAGGAGTTGCTGGATGAAATCCAAGAAAAAATTGTTATGGAAATTCCTATACCTTTCAGGAGGGAATATTCTGCTATTTTTCGAAAAATTTCACCTAGTGTCTCACTTTTTCGGCAGGGACTCAGAAAAAATTGAAATTTTGTAGTTACAAAATTGATCATATTTGTAGTTCTGTGGAGAAAATTTCAGCTCGATTGCTTGAAAGGGAACAAAACTACAGCATGTCAAAGTTGAGCATTTTGTATGAAAATCGACATGCGCTGCTATTATTCAGAACAGCACTGTACGTGTGGTGGAAAATTCCGCTGGATACTCGATAGTGGCGCATCAGAGCATATGGTTGGAGATCGCAAGTACCTCAGCAATGTATATCGCCTGGAACAACCGGTGGTTATTACAGTGGCAAAATCCGGACATCAGTTGGTGAGTGAGTATGCCGGGGAGGTGCAAATGCTTGCTGCTGTGGGCGATAAGCAACTGCGATGCGTCGTCTACGATGTTCTGTATGTTCCGGATCTAACCATGAATCTGTTTTCTGTGAAGAAAATCGGAGAACGTGGAATGCGTACTACCTTCACACGCGATGAAGCGTTTATCACCAAAACTGATGGTTCACGAGTCTGCACGGCTACGAGGAGGACTAAACTATTCGAGCTTGACGTCAAGTTGATTCCACCAACCGAGTCGGCTCTACTGATTCCAAAACGCAAAGAATTCGGTGGCATCGGCGTTATGGTCATATTGGAAACTCCGGTCTGGCGAAGTTGGTTCAATGCAACATGGTGGACGGCCTGGACATCGAGAAGAACCTGGAATCAAGCGAATTATGTGAATCGTGCATGAAAGCGAAGCAGGTTAAATTGCCATTTTCAGACACACGCGAGCTAGATCAAGTCGTCCATTGGAGTTGATACACACCGACGTTTGTGGACCGTTCCAGCCAGCCGCTTGGGATGGAGGAAAAATGTTCGTGAGTTTCATCGACGATTTCACCCACTTCACGGCGGTGTATGTGATCAAGGCGAAGAGCGATGTTCTTGCAATGTTCAAGAAATATTCGGCGATGGCAGAAGCATGTTTAGAGCGCAGGGTAGCACGAGTTCGCTGTGACAACGGGGGGGAATATGTCAATGAAGGCTTCATCCAGTTTTGCGAAACCAAAGGGATCGTGATGGAGACAACAGCGCCTTATACGCCACAGCAAAATGGTGTTGCGGAGCGCATGAATCGCACCATTATGGAATGATCCCGTGCAATGTTAGACGATTCTGGATTCAAACGATATATATGGAACGAAGCCGTACATGCTGCTGTTTTCGTGATCAATAGAAGTCCTACGTCAGCGTTACAAGAATCAGTGACCCCTTTTGAGAAATGGTATGGCCGTAAGCCTAACGTGTCCAACATGCGTGTATTTGGAAGCAAAGCATTTATGCACGTTCCGAAGGAGAAAAGAAGCAAGCTGGATGACAAAAGCAAGGTGTGCTATTTTGTCGGATACGCTGTAAACGGATACAGGTTGTGGGATTCCGAGAAGCGAAAAGTTGTGGTCTCACGGGATGTCATCATCGAAGAACCGAAACCCAAATTAGCGTCGGACCACCTAGTGTCCGATAGGAAAATTGCGCCGGCTGAGAACGAAGTAATTGAGGAAGTAAGAATGATTGAAGAAGAAGAGGAAGACAACGATGTGTACGAATCATTATCAGAAGATGAAAATGGAGAAGTAGAGCAGGATGAAGTTAGAGCAGTAAGACGAACCGAAAGGAAGCGAAAGCAGCCGGATAGATTTTCCGATTATCATTTGTACGGAGCGTTTGCATTAAATGCTGAAAGCTATATTCATAATCTTCCTGAAACGATCGACGAGGCAAAGAAGCGAGACGACTGGCCTGAATGGCAGCTGGCGATCAACGATGAACTCAAATCGCTGGCGAAGAACCATACCTGGGATTTGGTAGATCTTCCAGTGTTCAAGATCAAATACAACGACGATAATTCGATTAGCCGATACAAAGCACGGCTGGTCGCAAAAGGATGCTCGCAGCGATATGGGATGGACTATCGGGAAACATATGCTCCGGTGGTTCGAATGAGTACCGTTCGTGCGCTGCTGTCCGTTGCTGTTGAAAGGAATTTGCATCTACACCAAATGGACGTACGAACTGCATTTTTGAACGGTAAATTGAAGGAAACTGTTTTATGAAGCAACCGCCAGGATTTGAGAGGGGGAAGATGGTCTGCAAACTCAACAAATCACTATACGGTTTAAAGGCAGGCGCCTCGGAGCTGGAATGAGCGGTTCCACAAATTTATGGTGAAGCTTGGATTTCAACGTTCGAAGTACGATAGTTGCCTCTACACGTACACCGGAGAAAAAGTCCGCATCTACGTTGTTCTATACGTGGATGATATTATTCTGGCGTCCGATTCCTTGGAACAGTTATCACACATCAAGAAGAATTTGGCCGCTGAATTCGACATGGTTGATCTTCAAGAGCTGAATCATTTCTTGGGCCTGCGCATTGCACACAACAGAAAGCAAGGTACGTTATGCATCGATCAAGCTAAATATGTTCTCGATCTGTTGAAGCGATTTGGGATGGAATCATGCAAGCCGGTTTCTAACTACGCCGCTGGAGCCAAATGCCAAGTTGGTACAGCTGCGAGATGATCAGGAACCATACAGATGTCCCTATCGAGAATTGACGGGTTGCCTTGCGTACCTAATGTTGTCATTACGTCCAGATATATGTGCGGCGGTGAATGTCCTCAGTCGTTTCCAGAATACACCATCAGAAGAACACTGGAAAGCCCTCAAACGAGTTGTACGATACCTTCAAGGAACGAAAGACATCTCGCTCGTCTACCATCGTAGCAAGGACGTCCCACTCATTGGATTTGCAGATGCAGATTGGGGCAGCGATATAAATGACAGAAGATCAACATCTGGTTTCTGCTTCAAAATGTTCGGCAACGCAGTAACATGGGTTACACGCAAGCAACCAACGGTGTCGCTATCCTCAACCGATGCGGGATACGTGTCACTGAGCCAAGCAACATGTGAAGCGGTTTGGCTTCGTAATCTCGTTACGGAATTTGGAGTTCAGCTGGATTCACCTTTAATCATCTACGAAGACAATCAGTCCTGTATTCAAATAGCAAAAAAACCAAGGGACCAGAAACGACTCAAGCACATTGACATTCGTTATAACTTCGTTCGAGAACGCATTGAAAACCAAGAAATCGAGGTGCAGTACATTCCAACCGGGGACCAGGTCGCCGATCTTTTTACCAAAGGTTTACCAACGGATGTATTCAAGAAGCATCGCCATGCACTAGGTTTGAGAGGGGGTGTTAAGAAGCAAACCCAAGATTAGTAGGCTATGAATAAGTTAGTTAGTTACTTAAAGCTATGTTCTGTTATCACTTGCCAATAAACCGTTGATCCATTAACATCATTCTGCTCATCACAAGCCCCCCCTAGAAAATTTAAACTCTCATGCTAAGTATGCATCTTACTTAAGGTGAAACAGTTTGGAATCTAATTTCTAAGATTGCCACTTAAACTTCAAAGGCACCAACCTCGCGAAGGAAGCATCCAATAACAGTGCACTTTTTATTTTGGCTTTGTGCACTTGCAGAAAACTTAAAATAAGAAGATCAAGATCTATTTTTCCAGTTTACTGCCTTTGAAAACGCGAGTATGGTCACAAGTCGGCCATTGTGACGGCCATCTTTGGATTACGAGATGTTTCACGTTAAGGGGACACGGGAGACCGTGTTATTTTCCCTATCTTTCGTCTCACTCTAACAATAATCATCAAAACTTTGTGGAGGCAAATCTCGAATTTTAGTGAACCGATGAAGCTGAAAATTTATCGGGTTGTGCACTACATATATAGAATCATAGTGATACATTTTCGCATCGATATATGGAGTGGTTCTTGGGATTTGCTTCTTGAAATGGATAGGATGATTATGATGACGTCCCGTGCGGCCTTAAGGCATTTGTTTGATCGAAATGGTAAGCCCCCTCTAGATGTAAGTTCAAGTAACGTTAATGATTTTAACGCAACTGAGAGTGTCGATATTAGCCCGAATAGACTTCCTTTTTCCGCAGCATTTTAGGTTTCCAAAAGACAGAAATACTTACCTTTGCGATTCATCTATTGAACAATAATGAAGCGGGTACACAACACATTCGGACTTCTTCAAAGTTTTACACCCAAATCAGCTAGAAACGGACAGCGAAATCTTACTGCCGCTTTTCGTTCAATGTTGACCAATATGTTTTGGTTGTTTATTTTGACAGTTTAAGGAAGCCGTTAAATGTAGGGTGGTCCAAAGCTCGTCATTTCAGAAGTAAATACAGGGTGTGCAAAAATATGTATGGAAATTTGTTCTACAGAGGAATTACCGAAGAATGTCGATCTCGCTCACAGTGTCCATTTCACCCTGATTACCCCTATATGTGGCCCAAGGTGTACGCTGTTGTGTGACACGGTTGAAAATGCGTGGGCGCACGTGTGAGATTTTTCGTTCGTTGAGGTAGAGGGAGAGAGACAGAGCTAGCTGACTACGGTACAGTTCAAGTAAGCCCAGGGTTAATCGAAATCAAGTGAAATTCAACGGTGCATAGCCGGTGGGTTGGATTTGCGTTGCAGGCACCTTCCGGGAGCTCCTGTGGGATATAATTTATTGCGGTAAAGTCAGTAAATCACCTTTTGATTGCAGATTTTGCTTTGTGGGAGCAATACCGAGCGCCTGTAAGGAAAACTGCGAATAAGGAACGCAGCTGGAAGTGCGAGAGTGTTCGATTTGCGAACAAGTTCTAGCATAGTATTTTGAAAGATGTGGATCCATGTTCAGATCAAGTTTAAGATTTGTTAAGTTGCATCCATTTATTACGTAACGTTGAAATTGACAGTTTTTAACCTCCTCCCCATCGGTAACGCTCTTTGTACGATAATTAAAAATTGAAAAATTTGGTATGAACCGTAATTCTTGGGCCTACTCTCCCCTCCGCATAGAGCGTTACGTAATTTGTGAAAGGCGCCTAAGTATTTTTGCTAAATGACAAGGCTGATAAATATGAAAATTTATTTTAAGATGGTAAGAATGAGACAGCTGTAACGCATATTATGAACTTGACTAAAACGAGTTAAACACAATAGTAACAAATTACCCTTCCAGTTTAAGGTGAAGATGAATCGAAGCCAAACCTCAAATTTTCAAGAGCACAAATCTGGAGAACCGAACATCCGATTAAGCTGAAAACCTAATCTATTGGTCACCACCAGATAGTGACCAATCGATTAAGTTTTCAGCATCAACGGGTGTTTGGTTCTCCAGATTTGTGCTCTTGAAAATTTGAGGTTTGGCTTCGATTCATCTTCACCTTAATCGATATTTTTTCCACACAATTATAACCAACAAGATGGTGAGTAACAGGAACAAGTGTTTCCATTTTAGGTACTCGCTGAATATTCGAACAATAAGAAGGGGTGCTCGCTAGAAAATACTCTACGTTGCATGCCAAATCGTTTCCTATCCGAAAAAAAATCAATAGTTTGCAGATTTCTTCCACAATGGATGGGAAAATGTGGCACCTGCATCTATACTGTGCACGGCGGCTGTGGATAATAAAAGGAGGCTGCTACAAGACGCCCGTATTCAATTTGAAGCGCAACTCTAATAAAAACACACATTCGACACGGTTCATTTGACGGCAGACGCGAGTTCTATCTACTTTCGCTCCCTCCGGTGCACAAGATTAAAGGATTTTCCATTCCCACCCATTCCACCGCCAAAGACCGACCGGCAGCAGGTAATCCTTTGAGTGATCTTATATTGGAAAAAACGGTTTTCTGCTGGTGCAGTCCCAAGGACATGCATGCAGCACTATGTTTCAGCAGCTACCTTCCTACAAAGAGGATTTCTGCTTTGCTGTTCGTTTAGGGGAGAATCCACCTGATTGACGATAATGCGTGACAACCGAGTCACGTGCAGACGGGTTGGAAAAAGGTTATTGAACAAGTTTGTTCCGTGTTCTGCAGCAGCAGGGTGACGTAGGTTTCTACTCTTCGACAGGTGTAATGGGACTTTGCTGATTTGAAGGTTACGAACATCGTAAATGGCATCGGGGGGATTTTACGAATGCAAATCTACTGATAGACCAGTTTAGTGTGAGTCAGGGAGGATTTACGTTTACATTTTTACGCGCCGCGAATAATCTGGCAGCTGCGAACCCAAATGCGCCAAATGATCAGAAAAAGATCTCGCTATAGTGAGAAACGAACGAGAACAACTAGATTTCGATACACTGGCATCCGACTGTAGATGTATTGAAATTTAGGTATAAAATACCCGAAGAATGTTGTTGTTGAGACTACCTATTTATATCGCTTTAGAAGAAGAATATTCAGAGATCACAGGTTACTCATGTAGATATATGTAGTTGGGAAGATCGGATTGCAACCAATAGATAACATTTAAGCAATTTATCAAAATGAAATGCCCCTATTCCAAAATCTATTCTGCTCAGATTATCTCATTCCGATCCAAATACTGCCAATATCCCCATCCATCGTCCCAACAAATCGCCCACCATTTGCATTGATGTGTGGCTGGCTGGCGACTTTACGAGCCAAATTGCCTCATCGAAACCGCTCATAAAGTTCGACGAGCGACCGAAGCAGGGGCCCATTGTTTGGAAAATCTCTATCGAAAACCCCTTAAATGAGTTTGTAACACAACAAAATAGCCATCAATATGTCTTCATAAGAGAGGCCAACGCAAGCCAGACGAACAAGTCCCTCTTCCCCCTTTCCATTCTTCCATGTTTGCCCTCCTGGGTTTGCTTTTCAACAAGAAACCAAGCAAGGATCTTGGACTTTATAGCCAATCGGTGGACCATCAAGCTTTAATGGACAGCAGCCCGCTGTGGGGAAGTACACCAGAAGCGACGAGACGCACTATTCAATTTGATACATCAGCAGTTTGCTTTTAAAAGTCCCCCTTCCACGGACGGTCTGTCTGCCAGCATCAACCCTGCTCCTGCAACGGTTGAGTGATTTCCCATCCTTACATAGTTACAGATAGGATACGTAAGTCTTCAGGGCTGTTTGCATGATCTTATTTTAATGCAAGACTTCCAAAGTGTCTATTTTCAATTGAAGGCAGCAAAAGGCTCTTTTTCAGCCAAAATGATTTCTTAAGTTACCATTTGCCTTCTCGTTGCAGTCAATTCTACTTTTAAATATCTGATCAGGAATTTACATTGAAAATTAGTCTAAATACTGTTTTAGGAATTCCTCTAGAGATATATTATAAATATTGATCGCAATATGTTGCGTTGAGCAACACCAACTCCCACAGGAAGTAAATCATTAGACTTGACGTTTTGATAATTAACCTGAAATATACGATTTGACAGATTACTTTAGATTTTTCCACCAATGTATGTAGGAAAATATTGTTTTAAATTTTACAATCAAGCCTTCATGCCAAACTGTATGTTGAGCTGCCATGCTGAACTGTTAATTGGAAACATTGAATTTTAGTTGACCAGAATTTTCTGATTCCAGTTTGGATAGTTTTTGTATTCTTGGTCCCTGTATGGTCTCTTCTTGCATGAATTTATCCAAAGTTCCTATTTTAAAGACACTCAGTCGCTACCAGTCCTGTTTGGCAAGCATCACCTACCCACGTTCCAGATTGTGCGGAAACGAGGGAACAGGCAGTAGGTTTCCAATTGTTTGATTTTTGGTCTTTCGAGCGACGACGGTCTGATTTTTTCGGGGTGTGAGGGCTTCTGAACGAACAAACACTCCGCCTTACCCACTCACTGTTTCGGACCGGAATTAAATTTCATTAAAATGTCTTAATAGGGATTGAATGTTGACAGGGACTGGTCCTGTCCGGGATTTATTCCCACATTGCGCGGGAGAATGTGGTGGAATTTAATATTAATCACACGTTTCAAGAGGGAGGAAAGCCTAACCGATTCAACTACCAATTACGGCTTAAAGGTACAGAAGGTGGATTTTTATTACATTTTTCGACCCAAAAAAACACATCAAAAGGGGCCTTTTGGTATTTTTTACTTGTTTCTTGTATAAATACACGGGAGGGATTTGCTAATATTTTGGGAATTTTCTGTAAGAAATCTTTTTTGAAGCAGAGGCATGAACTTTTCTAGCACACATCAAGGAAAAATAAACAATTATTTTTTAGTGTTATGCCTCTTTCTCATTAGCTATTGATTATTTCGAAAATATTCTGAGGGGTCCGTTTGCGCAGATTCGAATTTAGATTCAGGTGGCAACGAACTAATCGAGAAACGTTCGAATGATGGATCTTCGGAAAAAATTGCAATTAATTTTAGCGTAAATCGGGATATCTTTGATTAGGGATGGTACACAAATTATGTCACGCTAAATTTCGACTTTTTCGACCCCCTCCCCCCCTTTGTCACGTTTTTTGTATGAGTCCTATGAAAACTTTGTAAGGCTTGTCACGCTTGGCTTGACCCCCTCTCCCCCCTTGGAGCGTGACGTAATTTGTGCATGACCCCTTATGCTGGTTACTTCGATAATACAGGACATGCAATTAAGAATCAAATGCCTAGAAATGAAATGAAACGGTCAAACCAACGGTGTCCACCTAGGGTGGGCATAACATGAGCCTCTTTAGAGCGATAGTCGAGTTTTTTATAGGGTCGCTATGACGCTGTCCGGATCCTGGAAGAGATTGGTTTATTTCTGTAAACTACTTCCCGCTTGGTGGGTTGTGCAAAATGATTTACATTGGAACTTTGGGTGGAAAACAAGCAAATTTTAAGAACGGAGTGTAATATTTTAATTAAATAATTCTAGTCAATTTAGCTCAGACAAAATAAACAAATATCGTATACTATACACATGAATATTTTTTTAAAGAGGTTATAAATTTCTATTTTTGGGTGGCATTTATTAAGAGTGCAAGAGTTTAATTTTAGGTACCTGTCATACATTTAGGACCACCCTATACCAGGGATAGGGTGCGACTCAAAACTCTTTCGGTGCAGCACGCGCTGCCGGGAGACGGCACGTTCAATTTGAAAGAGACGTGCTAGTGCAATGTGAATTGTGTTGCACCCATTCATTTTTTGCGTGCTAAAACTCCCATGTGCCGTTGCTGAGAATCTCTCTGAGCATTAGGCAAGGCTCTTTCAAATAACACCACTTTGCTTTGATTACGGAGTACGGATGGACGCCACTCTCAAACGAACCACACAAACGTTTGTTTACTTCATAAATCATACATGATTTCGCCTCACACACAGGGTAGATGTACCAATAGTGGAGGTACTAAGCACGATTGATCTTCGTGTAACCGCTTAGGTTCAAGAAGCGCAATTAATGAACATATTAATGTTGTAACGGGAAGTAACGACCATTGATTTAATGAAAAAAAGGATTTCATCACAGTGGCCAACGGTATGTCAGTGAAAAATAGTACCTACACTGTTCCTTTCGTTGCGGTATATTTTTAATTTGCGTTCCTATAGTTGCGGTATCCGTTGTTTTCTTATGGAATCCTCCACTATAGGAACACTTTACCGAAACTATTGGTACAAGTAAGAAAAGTTTCAGCAATTTTAATGATATTTCATCAACTTTCAAGTAATTTGAACGCTGTTTTCAACTATTTCGTGTATCAACAAGCCATTACGTGGATTGACAGTGTCAGTTCTGTGATTAATGCAATAAGGGGTCGTCCATAAATGACGTAGCATTTTAGGGGGAGGGGGGTCTTCACGAATTTGTGACGATGTGTGACGAGGGGGACGGAGGGGTTCCAGCTTGTGGACGTAGCATATTTTAAATAATATCGGTAAAACTAGTATCGCTGAAAAATAATTAAAAACAGTTTTTTGTCAAACTTTTTTGGCTGAACTATTAAACTTAAGCTATAAAATGATGATTCAGCTTGATTCCTTGTTAATTTAATTCCTGACAACTAAACAAATTTTATGAAGCTTTAAATAGATATGTGAATTTTGTGTTATATTCATGTCCAAACTATCTAATTTATGAATAAACAAAATAAAAGCTCAATAAGTTAAGTAAAAATCAATGCTTTATCGACTTGGAAAGTATTATTTTTCCATTTGTTAACGAGATATACAATCAACCGTTTTAGTTTAATAAGTATTTTCTGTTAGAGATTTATTTCCTCAAATTTATTATTTCATAATATGCTCATTTAGACAAGTATTACGGTATTTTAGTAAAACAAGATATTTATTCAGTGCGTTCAATGTAGCATGAGATCTCCACACAGTCACGATGGAGCAGCACTTAAATTGATAATTTTTGAAACATTCCAAATATTACAATTATTATTTTTTCTCTATCTGGCCACTATTTGCTGAATGGATTTGAATTAAGAGATTAATGACGGAGAACCATTCCTAATTAAGATATTTTGTTGATCATATTCCCTGAAATCTTTTTCCTAACCACGAATAATAATAAAAAAAACTCACTTCTTGCTGTTCGTTTTATCACTCCAAACAAGAATTTTATCTTTTTTCTACATATTTAGCTGTAAACTTCTCTTAGGTTTTAACAATAGCAAAAGTACTACAATTGAAATTTAACCTAAATATAACAAAATAAATATAAACTGGGAACCAACATTATTTAACTTTAACAAAAAATAAGTTAGTTTAAACTTTTTCCCAAATGTTTTTTGAGCGCTACAATATATCATACTGTTATTCGTCAGATTAGCCTGACGATTTTAGTCAGTAATTAACTATCAAGTAATACAAAACTTTGTTTTTAATTTTTGAATTTTAATATTTCGTTTTAGCTTAATTATTGAGGAAAACAAATAAAACAATAAGGTGGGGGGGGGGGGGTGCTTGATAAGCTACGTATTTTCCAAGGGGGGTATCAGCATTTGTGACTAAATGCTATGAGGGGGGAGGGGGGTATAAAAAATCTGTGAACAAATGCTACGTCATTTATGGACGGTCCCTAAAATCAGTGAAAATGGCGTTACCACAACTATAGGAACACCCAAAACTAATTAATTACTTATTCTACTACGATAATTTCAACGACTTCGGAATGGATCAGTTCACTAATTTGACGTTCGAGCGGAGCCAAATTCACTCGTTACCATGGTCACATACATAACACGGCACCGCTAAAATGTCAAATAGTGAACTCGTGCATTGGTCCATACTTTTCGTGTTGACCAGGAGTTTTGACAATTTCCTGAACAAACGATTGCTTTGATTATATTCAATATATAGTCCAACATTTTCGCGTGATCGTTGTAGTTTTTGTAGTATCCTAAAGATGTTACAGCTCATACAAAATTTGAAAAATATTCATACAAAATGCGTTACGAGGGAGTGTCAAAAATGGCCATTTTCGGAGTTATGAAATTTGTGAATAAACCCTAAAATGATTTTGAAGTGTAGAGAAGGCAAAAAATGATTCGACACCGCCATCAGTCACATTCGTTCTCGATTATGTTTTCAATGAAAAGCACGAAACGAAGCACATTGTGCTTTACTCCAAGAGTTTTAAAGAGTAGAGCTGGAGCTATTTTTTGTCTCTCACACGACGACTGGACATATACTGAACTTTAAATATTTACCTGGAGAACCAGATTGTCCACTGGTTCAGTAGTCCAAATCCATCCGAATTGGGAAGCTGGCTAGGGAGACCTTAATCCAACCAGGCAATGGTGCCGTCTTAAATCCATACGATCCGATTCCGAATTACCGCCCCAGCAGACGGGTAGATGTTTATCATGCAATAATTTGATGGCAGGTGTTAGAATTCGAAAATTGTCTTGCTTCGGCTGGACATATAGCAATGGTTCCACTCACCTATGAAAAGGTTCCGTTCGATGGATGTCCAAGCAAGCTATTCTTCGATCCTTTGTAGTGCGCTGCGATCCGCTAATTGTTCGTGATATCGATGGCTACCGCGCCAATTGTCCTTGAATGTGATGGCTACCGCTGATTGTGCCTTAACTATTGGCAAATGGCATGCAATAGCGCCAATTTGTGCACAATAGCTCTTCCAAGTCCTTCCTTCGCTCATCTGGTCCGTACCATCCGGCTCTAAGGACCAAAATGTCAGGGAACGGTATAACTTACTTCGATTGCTCTAGTTGTCGTTCCACCAACACTCGATTTAGGGTTGACCTTGACCAAGGTGAATGGGCATTGGAGTGAATAAACGCCGGATTTATCCTTGATTGGCCTTTTGGAGCAGCATGCCGACTATCCAGAGTCTATCCTTGGTGGGGGGAGGGTTCCAGCGGTCACATTAAATAAACTCGCGGTAACAGTTAAAACAAAAGTCTAAAACACACTACATTTATTTTTATCTTAAGCACTAACAAATTTCGTTCTTAACTCTAACACTTTAAAATAACCGTGCGGACGGTCCTACATCCACGTATACCGTTGACTTGCCGAGATCCAACTGAAGATGCTCTTCACTTTCATCTAACTCGATTGCTCATGCGATGTTTTGGATCGGATCATTTCTTCGGTTCAGTGAGCATTCTCCGTAACTTTTACTCTCGAGACTAAACTCACCACTGCAAGAAGCATGTGCGTGACCGCATTGTCCCGAGTAGATATGCATGAGATACTCAGCATTTAATCTCCGCTGTCCATATACCTTCTACCATCTAGCGTCCACATACTACAGCGAGATGATGCGTGTTCACTGCGATCGTCGAACTATCTCAAATGCTGCAGACTCCAGGGTTGTACTTTAGGAAGGTTGTGTTGATAATAGACACCGTCTATTGTTCGCACCACGCTCGCTCGAATTTATATTTTGTACGATTTTTGACCTAGCTGGCTTGACTCAATCAGAATCTAACGTTCAGTTTTCTTCACTTTTGCGGTACCTTTTCTTCTGAATGTTCGTTGTGCAGCCAAGCATAGGTCCGAACACTATTTTAATTTTAAGTGATTTTAATTTGTTGTGGTGTTTTTGCTGTTGTATTTATAGAGATCACTTTCACTTTTGGTTTTTAATTTAGTTTGTAGGTTTTAATTTTAACTTTTGGACAAACTTTTACAAACTCACGGAACTACGAATCGCATATGGACGGACTATTCTTTCACTCCTCTGGACCAGGAAAACTAAGAGAGCGACCCTATTATTGCAAGGCCTTTTATACCATTCCTGCTAGCTCCTATCCGATTGCCCATTGCCTCCAACTTCATTATTCCGGTGGATAGACGTTGCGTTTCTCGGTGTAAAGTTTTTAGTACAATGGAGGGGTTTTGGTTGGCGTTCGCTCTCAATTTTAAATTCAAAAATTTATTTTTATTTATTTGGTTCTACATCTTCAACACTTATGGTTGCACAGATTGTGACTTAATCTAGATTCCTTATCCTACTAGCAAAAACATTTTTAGAGATATTCAGGTCAAATTTATCGGAAACATCATTAAATAATCTACAACTATCGTCAAAAGGGTCAAAAAAAGCGTATTGAGTGCGTCTAGTAGGAATCCACAAAATAGAACGATTACGAAGAGTGCGTACAGGAGCATAAAAACAAATATTACCTAACAAATAATTACAGTCAATACGATTCATAATCAGGTCAAACACGAATAATCTGCGCAATTTTTTCCTACGGTTCGCTAGCGTTTCTATGTCAATTAGTTGGCAACGGTCTTCATAGGCCGGTAATTCGATGGGATTGGACCACGGTAGACGACGTAACGCGTATCTAAGAAACGATTTCTGGACGCTCTCTATTCGATGGCACTGTTCGTTATGATACGGTGCCCAGACTTGGACAGCATATTCCAAAGTGCTACGCACTAAGGAGCAAAAAAGAGTTTTTAAAGCATACACGTCGTCGAAGGCAGCTGTGTTGCGCCGGATGAAACCCAATAGTGCATACGATTTGGCTGTGACGGTAGAGATATGCTCGTTAAACCTAACTTTAGAATCAATAACGACGCCAAGATCCCGAATTTTGTCAACACGTTTCAATTGTTCACTGTCGAGTCTGTACGGGAAGAAAAATGGAGAGCGCTGACGACTGTAGGATATCACCTTGCATTTCGAGATGTTCACTTGCATTCCATTCCTTCCGCACTAGTCCAAAACAATGTTCAGATCTTCCTGAAGAGCACAGCAGTCCAACGGTGACAATACGGTGCGGTAGATTTTTAAGTCATCCGCGAACATCAAACAATCACAGCGAAGAAGACTACAGATGTCGTTGACGAAAATTATAAAAATAACGGGCCAAGGTGGCTGCCTTGTGGGACTCCGGAGGGAACGGAGAAAGTATCGGAAAATGCGTCGCTAATTTTTACGTAACTCTTACGATTAGTTAAGTACGATGACGTCCAGTTGATGATCCAGTCGGGCAAACCAATGTGCCGCATTTTCTCCACAGCTAACGTGTGGGGCGCTTTATCGAAAGCTTTGGAGAAATCAATATAAACTGCGTCAACTTGCTGCCTCTTTTCGATCCTCTTCGTTAATTTGTTTGCAAATGTCATGGGATTTGTGGTCGTCGAACGGTTTTTCATGAATCCATGTTGACTATCAGATATCACATGTCGGACAGAGCGGTAAAGAACTTCATGAACCATTTTCTCAAGTACCTTACCCAAGCAGTTTAGTATTGAGATCGGCCGATAATTCTCGACATCGTGTATACTGCCACTTTTGTGAATTGGCGTAATACATGCAATCTTCCACGCTTCAGGAAAGATGCCGTCCAATAACGACTTGTTGAAAATAATCGATACTGGTAACGAGAGCGAGGACGCACACTTTTTGAAGAAAACGGGAGGAAGGCGATCCGGCCCAGCACCTTTCGTCGGGTCAACATCTGACAGCGCTGTATGGACATCGTTTGTTGATACTTCCAGGCGAGGTAGATGTACGGAACTGTTAGAAGCAGTTTGAACGGCGTTGAATTGTTGGTTGCTATTGACTGTCAAGCGCAAAACTCAAGACGATCGAAGCGCCATCTCCGTTTTGACATATGAACTATGTTGGAGGGGATCTTTGTTTATTTTGTACCAAGTGCATATCAGTAGTGAAAAGTATTTTCATTTTTATTAACGAATTACGGAGATAACATCGATAATGCAGCAATCAGGTAATGATAAAAAACATGTTTTATCGATTAGTTCAAACATTCTTTGTTTGTATGTAGTTTTCACCCATATATTTGAGATCCGGATTCAAATCGTGAATAAGAGGTTATGAATTATACTTTCAGATTTGAAAAAGTGCGCCCCGGATGTCGAGCTTGAAGTAACCATAGTGGATATTCTGGATTATGTGGGCGAATCTGTGCGGCCGATCAAAGAAGGTTATGCTGTATATGCCGCGAATCATGTAATCTGTATCGGATACCGCCAGCAAGATGCAGTAAATACGGAAGTCACTGGTTACGTGACTCAGACCTCGCATCCTGGATTGGCTCCACATGAAGTGTTCTTGAAGCTGCAACAGGACATTTCTAAATGGACACTGAAATGTTCTTGCAAAGCTGGAACAGCTAAATGCAAGCATATTGTTGCATGTTTGCTCCATATAGAGAAGTAAGTACCGTTGTGGGATACAATTAAAACGCCTTCATATAACTAATCAATTTCAAATCCTTAACAGATACCCAAAACTCGAATACCTTTCATGTACAGACGTGAAACAAGCATGGGGTATGACCAAATCGAGGAGAACGGTGCCTTGGAGGGCAAAGCGAATCAAGGACCTACGCTGCGTGACTCAACCATATGGCCTTCCTTGCTCTGTTTCAAACAGTCAAACCGAGGAGGAAATTTTGTCCACGTCGTTCAAACCGAATTTTATCAGGTAAAAACAAATGTAGTAAATTACTCAAAATGTATACTGATATCATCTAAATGTGTTTCAGTTTCGAAACAATCAGCAATCTTCAAACATATTGAAGGGCGTTTTTTGAACGAGCTCAAAACGTATCCTAATCGAGCCTTGCAGAATTCAGTTGAAGGTGACGAACTGAATATCTACATCACTGAAGAAGAACTCACACGATGCCTGAACCTGAACTTGTCCAAAATTTATGTTCAGGATTGTAATATGAGTTCATTAGAACAATCGGAATTTTATAAAAATTACGTTAATGTTGATATCACTAAGGTAATAAGAATTGCATTGGAAACACGTGACCAATCAACCAATGACTGGAAAATTCACCGTACCAAGAGAATTACGGCAAGTTCGGCTTACAAATTATTCACCTATCTTAAAAATAAAAACCCAGATTGGAGTAAAAAAATTGAGCAATATTGGGATATAAAAGGAATAAATGTTAAAGCCACTAAGTATGGAAAGGACACCGAACAACTTGCATATGACTGCTACAAGAAAAATCGTAATCCTCTTATGAAAAAATGTGGCTTGGTGGTTCACCCCAATGAGTGTTGGATAGCTGGCTCTCCAGATGGCGTCGACGTTTATTCTCAGGTGCTGCTTGAAATCAAATGTCCAGGCAACGAAGAAATGTCGTTAGCGGACCTCTTGGACTCTGCTGCTGTTAGACGATATATCAAAAATTCTACCACATCAGATATTAAATTGTCCGAGCAGCATATGTACTATTGTCAAATTCAGATAAACATGTGGATATTGAATTGTATTACATGCGACTTCATCATATACTCTAAAAAAGATGATGATTTTATAGTAATCGAAGTTCCGTTTGACAAAAGCTTCACACAAAATATGATAAATGAGTTGAAAAAACTGTACTTTAACCGTATGCTGTCACAATTAGTTAAGAATAATGTTTAAATTATGCTGAGAGTAAATATGGTTTGTTTTGCGAATAACTTATTTCTAAAATAAAGAAATCATCAACTAATGGAAATCTTTATTAAGTTTCAGTATTTATAGTGATGGTAAAGAATACAATTGACAATTATATATGTTTATAATGTATATTTATTATGACAAGGACCTAACCAGGATTGATCTTCTTGGCATACTTTCCTATTTATCTCAAATTCGGTGTAAATATTTCGCTCACTTCTTGATTTTATTTGGTTCTTCACTTGGTTTATGTTTAATTATTCAAATTTTTACAGGATTATTCCCAGTAATACATACATACAGAGCTGGTAGGCAAAAATCTCTATTCTTAATGAGGACTCTAAAGTAACTTTTCTCCTCGGTGCAAACATAACTTCTCCTTGGTGCAAAATTATAGAAACTCCAGAGGTACGCATCTCTCATGTGATAAAAGTAAACAGACCCTTAAGGGACTTTTTTCAGATGTAGTAGGTTCCCGGTGACCACAGTGACCAAATTCGGATCTCCCTTAGTGTTTCTATAACTAGATAGGTGTGTCTTTCATTTAAGCGAAACAGAAATGAAAACGGTTAACACACTAGTTTTTGCTACTTTTTAAAATTTACGATTTCAATTTGTAACTTTTCGTTAGGGACTAAGTAAGGCGAGGGTGGCAATAGAAGCCACACCTTAAATTTTCAAGGACAGAAATATGGAGTACCAGACAACCGTTCATGCTGAAAACATGGTCGATTGGTCACTCACTAGAGTTGACCAATTGATCAAATTCAGTGCGATCCGTTCTCCAGATTTGTACTTTTGAAAATTTGAGGCTTTGCTTCGATCCATCTTTGACTTAAGTCTTTATAGTTTTACTAGAATTTATTTATTTTTATTTATAGTGTTACAGCTCATCGAGTTATGGAGAATTGAGTGTAGATGCATTCAATTGAAGTGTTCTCGGTTGTCAAATATTAACTCAGCATCAGAGACTATATAAGTGGGTCGCTGTTCAGGTTAATCTACAGTAAATCTAAGATAAACATTTTTATATGGAGAGGTTTGCTGATGAAAAAAACAATGGTTGAAATTTTAGAAATGGTTTTATTTAAGGAAAATGTCGGATACATGATAATCGCTTTTGACGAATTCTTGGACATCCTGTGCATATTCATATTTATGTTCTACTAAAACTTGCATAAGTCAAAAGCGAAACATAATTGAATCCTGATGCATAGTTGGGTGGGTTCTGAAGAACTTCCTTAAAACTTATCATCACGTAGTACTGGATTTGTTAAATTGACAATACCGCAAATTGTATCCATAATATCATCAATATGACCAAGCGTTGCTGCATTTACCGTACAGTTCAGAATGCCGAATAATTTTATTCTTTGAATCACACGTTCTACGTGTATGCGTGCCCTAGCAATCTCTTCATTTCTGCTCGCTTCGACCGCTGATAAGCGCTCTCCACGCAGAAATGGAGGCATGTGCAATTTAATACATTTGATTGAGCATTCTTTTTCGATAGACACTCCTTTGTCGACCATAATTTCATCAACATGCGGTACCATTCGATCAATGATCTTTTCTTCATTAAAAATCATTTTATCTGAAGATTTTCCAGAGTATCCTCTGCTGATGAATGTTATTAAGCCAGCTGGAGACACGCCGACTAAAAACTTAACAGTTCGTCTTGATTTATAGTTTGAATAACAGGCGATTCGACAGTTCAAGCACTTCAATGAGCATATTGGAATTTCAGTGGCATCCAAAATAACTGTTACGTTAGGGAAATGCTCCCGGAAACATAACGGTATATTTTTCTTCAACTCGTCTCTAGTCGGCCAATATACGAACCGCTTCATTATTCGTGCGAGCACCTGAATGGTGGCCGAGAAATAATGAGAAACGGTTACACCACTGATTCGGAACAAAGTTCCGAGTGCTTCAAATGATATATTCTGTTTTAACTTTGCAAGAGTTAAAATAACACGATCTGTCGCGTGCATTTTAAACTTTCTTGGGAACAAGCTACTTTCTAAAGAACGATACGCTAGGCAGATTTCTTCGAGTTGCACTATGGTGGGGATGCCAGTCCATACAGACACTTCCTTATCCGTAATAAGCAGATCTGATAAAATTTCCTTATGCTTCAATTTCTTACTGGCACGTTCGACAAGCTGAGAACTCATTCCGGAAGCATCCCATGCGGAATCATTGTCCTCGAGCTGTGAATCGTCTTGGGTCCGGTTATTAATCGAAAGCGACTGCTTCGTAGTTTTTGCAGGGGAACATTCCACATATGCTTCTTCTTCTTCTACCTTATTTTCTTTTGTTCGTTGAGTACTCATTCTGATCATTTCCAACCCGAAAGCGTTTCCACCTAGCCGGGAATCATCTTGTGTTTCATTATCGATTGTAGGCACCTGCTTTTCATTATCTCCTTCCGTATTGTTTCCTGTGATAAGATGAAAGCTTCCGGAACGATTTCCATTGAGCAGCGAATCATCGTGTTTTCGACCAACGATTGAACACTGCTGCTTCGCAATATCATTCACATCCTGATTCACATTATAAATCGTTCCCACATTTGAAGAGGCAAAGTCGGTAGCATGAGATGTCGAATCCTTATCTGTCTCTACTTTCGCTTTTGAAGAACGGATATCTTCATTGTTTGCTTCATGATCCACAGAAGAAGTGTGATCATTGTCATCATCGTACCTTTCGGTAGTAGTACATGAACTTGTCGATAAATTCGTCGAAGTGTTCGTTGAAGATGAGTCATTTTGAAAGAGATGCTTCGATGGTACAGCGGTTGTCTTTAGGCGCCTACGACCTGTAATCAAAATTTTTTTACATTTGTATGACGAAAATAAGCTTTTACTTACCTGGAAGATAGTCTGTCGCAACAAAGTGATTACTGCAAATCGTTGAATTTTTCGAGGGAATTTTTCGACACTTAATTGCATTTAGCCAAAGACCGTACTGATTTTCGGTTGGTTTTGGAAATTTGTGAAGAGATGTATCTTTGCTTGCTCTTGAACAACAGCCAGGGATGAAACAAATCTTGTTGCTTTTAGGTGGCATGCTATACCATGCACAGTAGTTGTGGTCGCACAGATAAGTGGGAGGACGCTTCATCCTTTGGACTCGTTTTTTGGATTTCACTATTTTGGGGACCTTTTTAGACGGAACAGCAGAAGGTTTCAGGTACACACTTTCCACTGAAATTAAAAAAATAATAAATAAACAAATTAGTTTTTTGTTTTTCAAATGTGTTGATCAATTTGTGAAAATTGTCTTTTCACCTGCCGCAAGCTGTGACAAAATTCACGTTTAACGTGAAAATTCACGTTTAATGTTAAATTACGTTCATCCAAATTTTGATCAACGTTTGAAGTCCAACTAAAAATCTTCTGCAAAAGATCCTACCAGACATCTTTTGAAGGTATTATCAACAGTTCATACGGGTCTTGCAATAAATCTGACAATAATTTGTTATAAACCCCTAGAAGTTATTGCCAATCATCTTTAAGTTCTTTGATGAAATGAATTCGTTCAGGAATAGGTACTTCAAGGAATTTGATAAAGGACAACTCCACATATTCGCTAGCAATGCCTTCTAGGATTCCTCTTAATTTTCCACTATACAATTTTATACTATACATCTTCAAGAAATTTCTTAGTTTTTTTTTAATCGTACCTCGGAGTATCTAGCTTGAATTTTTCCATCGAGCTCTCAGCAATATCTCAAGATAGTTTTCTGCCTCAGCTTTTTTTTCAAGAAGAATTTCAACCCTGAACTTGAAATTGAAGTTTACTATATTTGAGGGGCTTAAACGCAAAGGAGTGTAAGTGACATGTTGGTCGGTTTTGAGTTGGCCATATTTTTAGTCGATTTTTCCACTCAACAGAAAATAAAATAACACCCTTACTTTCATGCTAGTAGTTACCATAATACTAAGAAAGCTTTTCGTCCTTACAGACCTCTTTCTAGAGAAAGAAACCTAAAAGGAATTTAAAAGAGGCCGAAAAAAGACTAAGCATGGACTAAAAAAACAATACGAAACCTAATAGGAACCATGAGATAAGAGTATTATTCTTCATAGCATCGAAACATACATTACTCTGAGATCAAAACAATGTTTTTTTTTTAGAATTTTTCGTGCCATTACGACAAGGAATTTCAACAGAAATATATTAATATGCTATTATATGCCCAAATGATTGAATATTACTCCGGAAATTTCTCAAAGGTTGGAAAATAATCAATAATTGATTGATTATTTTCCAAAGAATTTCACCACTAATTTTCTTGTTTAAAGGTATCTATTAATCCAAGCCATAATTGGCTTGTTTAAAGGTATCCAGTTTTTTTACATATTCTGATTCTTAATTAAAAATTGAACCAAAATACAAAGTTTCATAATTTTCCATGAACACGTTTGAAATTAGTATGGCAATCACTTATGGTGATGCAAACATTACTACGGGACGAACTGTTATTATGTAAATTGAAATATCATTGAATCTACGTATTGAAATCTTCATTTATAAAATTATGATATAGGATCGCAATAAAATTGTGATTTACTTATCAAGCTACAGAAACCTCCTCTTTGAGACATTTTTCAAGAAAGCCCTAACTCTTCAAAGATTTTATCCAGAGATGACTCCAACGATTTTCCTAGGACATTCTCCAAGATTCCCAGTCAAAACATCTTCTGAAATTCACTCAATAACTTAGCCCCAGAGATTCTATCAAAGACTTCTACAAAAAATCCTCCAGTAATTCTTTGAGATTTTCTCAAGTAAGTTCTATTTTATCAGGAATTCTTCTAGGAATGTCTCCAGGGAAATGCCAAAAAAATGTTTCTGCAAAATAAATCCGTGTACAAACAGTTGTAAGGAAAATCCTAGAGTAACCTTTTGATAAAACTTTTGTAGGTTTTAAAGTCAACCCTAATGAACAAGGATCGCTTAAATACCTCCTGGATCATTAAGGAAGTTTTAAAATATTTTCTAGATAATTTGTTAAGATAAGCGAAGAAAAATTAATCGAATCTCGGGATAGTATTCCACAAGATTTTCTGGAGAAATGTCTCTAAAAACATTGGACAGAATTTTCATAGAAATTTGTGTAGGATGGAGGAATTGCTGTAGTGCAAATATTTTATTAATCTTTTAAAATTGCATGGGATTTTTTTTGAGAATTTTTTGGTGAATTTGCATGAGTGGATGATATGTTGGAAAATTTCATGAAATAATATAAATTTGTTCGAAGAAACTATCAGGGAATTTTGGATTTCTGGGAAGAAACGTGTGTGAATTTTTGAAGGAATCAACATGAAAATGTAGGATTCATTGAAAAAAACAAAATCCTTAAGCTATTTTTCTCAAACACTCTGGAATATATCTTTGTGGAATTTCTCGGAAGAAATACTTTAGAAATCATTGGAAGATTTACTAGAGTAACTACTGGATAATTTGGTTGAAGGATTTGTGAAAAAAATATCTGGAGGAATTTTCTAAGATAGTTTTGGAAAAAATAAAAGTACAGTGGGATTCCGTTTTTGGCATGCTCCGTTTTTGGCATGCTCCGATTTTGGCACCCCCCGATTTTGACAACAAAATGGATCCGTTTGTGGCAACATTTTTCAATACCATTAAAATTTGTATTTTTTTGTAAATATTATCGTGTCTGTTGCTTTAGTCATTTGAACAGCATGTCACCTCCACACTGATTACATTCCAGAGCTCCATTTTCGTCGATATTTCCCCAAATCTCACCAACTACTAAGGACTCGCATACGCGCTTATTTACTTCAGAATGGTCATTGGTTATACATTGACAACGTTTCATGAGGCCAATAATCTCCACCAGTATTTCAACTAAAGACTCTTTTCTTAGGCATTCATATTGAGTGTCCAGCCCACTTGAGTCTGCCAGTAGGTGATACAATAAAAAACACTTTTCTTCAGATTTGGAACAGCTTGTTTGAACAAAGCACCAGCACCGACATAAGAGCATAATCTATGACTCACACAGAGTTACAATCATAAATCTTGTCTCATCTTTTTGGCTCACTGTCTTTATAATTATAGATTTACAAACATAGCGCATGTAAAAACACACCGCAATAATATATACAAATATGTACAGCAAAATGTCGTGCATCATAACTTTTAATAAATTTCATTAAATAACATGACAAATGCGAATACAGTCCAAACTACAATTTATTCTCAATAATATCATTGAAGCGTGCGATAAATACGACTGAGAGTGTTTTAACTATTTGTTTGTGGTATTGGTGTGTATATTGATCTATCTGCGTCAACTATTTAAAACTACGTTTCCTTTTTTCTACAGACTCTTTAAGGTGTTAGATTTGTTCAGAGACGATCCAGAATTCTGTAATCAAGCATACGTATCTTAAAATCATCAAAATGGTCCTTACGAGCTGAGTCTATGAGATTCCTAACTGTACCCTGGAGAATCCTTAAGAGATTCTTGGTTCTTGTGGGACTTTCCAGAAATTTTAACGAATTGATGAGGATATCTGCAGATTCCAAGTGGACACTGAGGGCTTCTTGAGGGATCCTTAGAGTGTATAAATGGTTGGATGTAGAATTATGTCCAAAATCTGGTAATTCCTAATAAACACTAGGGCGTCCTGTAAATTTTAAGCGGGATAATGTGAATTTCTAGTGATTGCTTGGGGGTTTTGAAAAGGTTCCCAGAGGAATTTGAGGTGTGCTAGTGGTAGCCTAATAATAATAAACTTAAAATGTTTTTTCATCGGAGACTTGAGAATTTTCAGCAATATCGCAGCGGAATTCCAAGATATTAACTCCTAGCAAAATCCTTAGCAAGATCCTGAGAACTCTATGCAAGATCCTGCGGATGCTTGGCAAGATGCTTCAGAGCTCAAGCATTTTTCTGTATATTTCTTATGAGAACCTGAAGATTCCTATAAGGTTCTTGAGGTTTCAAACAGAATCCTGTCAATTTCAGTTCATTCCATAAGGTAGGTGTAAAACATATATCAAGCTCAATGAAAAATTATTAAATTAATACTAAATTCTACAGATTTACAAGTCACATTTATGCATCATCTCATCTTTATGTTTGCCCTTTTGATTGCAGTCAACCGTTCATTATAAAATGCTTTACTTTATAAAACACATAACATTGAAATAGCAATTGTAAACTTACCGAATTTTTCAAATTTTACGCTTAAGTCCAAAAGTTTAACTGATTTTAAATGTTCATTCAATTAAAAAAAAAAGCTAATGCCGTTTTGCAATACCCAGCGCTTTTGATTCGTAAATACGTCTTTACAAGAAAACAAAAATATTTTTTTTTGCTATTCCGCATTATATGAGCCTACTTTTCATGAATAGTATGGATAGCATAACGGCCTACTTTTCCTTACAAAACAAAGAGTGCTGAAAAGTGCTACTTTTCAGCACTCAAAACGGTGCTGAAGAGTAGCACTTTTCAGTACTATTTTGGTGGCAGTAAATTAGTTATCGGTGGCTCTTCATACGCAATTCATCGAATTACTCTATGGTTCTCAATTACTTTGTCTACAAGACAACGATTTTATATCCATTGGATGATACGTATCCGTTGGTGAGCCATATCAACACGGAATCGGTTCGTCCAGTGAACGTAGAGGCGGTTGGTGAGCCAGAAAAGAAAACTGACCGAAACTTTGTGTTCCCACACGGTTTGGGTAGGAAGTTTGACGCATGGTAAATAACTGTACCTACAACACAAACGAAAACTGTAAGCGGCGTTTTACCTGGTCCGTTCACGAATTAACAATCAAGATCCATTTGAGTTTGAGAGAAGTGAAAAAAAAATGTGACATTCATGTTTATGATCATAGATACTACTGCATCACCGCCTACCTGATTGAAAATACCGAGTCGCTGCTACACATGGCTGTCCATGTGGATTCTCTTTTAAATTTTGATTGTGCTCCAAGAAATAATCCAACTGAAACGACATGTTTAGTAATTGCAAAAAATGTTGTATGCAACTCGTTGCAAAACTCGATTTTTTCAGTTTTCGTCGTATTTATCCAACTCGGCAAGCCTCGTCGGATAAATGTACGACTCGTGCTGAAAAAATCATCATTTTGCAACTTGTTGCATAAATAAATATTTCGTGTTCTTTCATAGTTTTAAGAAAATGTCTAGTTCTTGAATAAAGGTCACTTATGCGATTATTGGTTTTACAAGGCCCTTTTATACAAAAATTAAATAAAGCTTCTAAATATAATTGAAGACGTTAAGGCGTAAAAACGCCACCAGAAAAACGTTTACCAGATTTAACATTACGGGGCTTTAGATTCATCGCATAGTGTTGGCGCGAAGGAAAAACTGGTTACCCTAGATGAGGGCATACATTGTTTGACCGGTAGAATGACGGAATGTAAAGAAGTTGTTGAAAGAGATAGAGTGAATTTAAAAGCAGTTCAATTTAATAAAGGTTTGAAACCAATAAAAGGGGCGTATAGAAGCACTGATAATTGTAAGTAAGAATACTGTTGAAATAGTGATAATTTAATGAATAAATATTTGCAGTTCAAGCTGATCATCGAAATTTAATGTGTTTTGATCTGCTCTGAAATACAGTGCACTGCTTGTGGTTGAACCATCGCAACACATAGTATAACCCTTCGGAAAAATACTTCGAAGTGAACCTTTTCGAAGTCTCAAAGCCGTATGATTCCATAAAAATGATGTATTTACATTGTAATGATGTTTTCATAACCAATAATTGAAAAATAAAATTTGAAATATGGGTTCCGATTTTGGCACGGTTCCGTTTTTGGCAACTGAAAATTTTAACTTTGTTGCCAAAAACGGAATCCCACTGTAATACGTTGGAAGATAGTTTTGGAAAAAATAAAAGTAATACCTGAGGAAATATCTTTGGAGGTAGTACTTTAGAGTTCTCAAGGATTTATTTTAGCAAATTATCCTAAGCATTCTTTGAAAAATCGTTAGAAAAAATTCTGGAAGAATTGGTTAAGACTATAATAAATTCACTATGATTATTCTTGAAGCTTTTCTTCGGGTAATCTGAGACGAAGTTCTTGAATAGCCCATTTTCCGCGCCACTGCATCTGAGTATATCAATGAAATCTCTACAAAAATGTCACTAATGATGTCCCACAAGAACATTTAGATATTCATGTATGGAATCTCAACGAAACTTTTTTAAATGCAAGGAATTGCATCATGAAATGATTCAGTACTCCTAGCAAAAAACATAGTGGAAAGTTTGTAGGGATTCAACCTGATTATTGTCTAAGATGTCACCGTCGGGGGCCGAGATAGCCGTAGCAGTAAACGCGCAGCTATTCAGCATGACCATGCTGAGGGTCGTGGTTTCGAATCCCGCTGGTCGAGGATCTTTTCGTGAAGGAAATTTTCTCGTTTCCCAGGGACTCTATGCCCTCAGTATTGTTACAATTTCGGCTCTCATATAGCAAAATTCTAATGAAATTGCCGTTTTTCATACATATTTTGGCTCTTAACATTTTCAAAAAACTAAAAATAAATAGGGTAGGTGTACCAGTTATGGACATAATGGTTCTCGATTTCGCCATACGTGATAAATCTTTTTTTTTTTTAAATATAATCATTTTATGTGGTAAGTAGTTTGATATCAAATATATCTTGATGTTTTAACAAAAGTATACAAAATGTGATGTTGATGTTGTGTCAATGTTGATGGTGTGTCAAAAGTATTCAAAATGTGAAAATGTTCGGAAATTCCCATATGGCTAAATATGGAACCACTCTAGCCATAACTGGTACCCTTACCCTATGTAGACGAATTTCCGACGGTGACATCTTCTTTCTGCCATTACGTCCCAACTGGGACAAAGCCTACTTCTCAGCTTAGTGTTCTTATGAGCACTTCCACAGTTATTAGCTGTATATCGTGTGGCAGGTACGATGATACTCTATGCCCAGGGAAGTCAAGGAAATTTCCATTACGAAAAGATCCTGGACCGACCGCTATTCGAACCCAGACACCTTCAGCATGGCTTTGGTTTGCAGCCGCGAACTCTAACCACTCGGCTAAGGAAGGCCCCAACGACACAGATTCTGATAAATATATTGAGAAAATTTTCATAATTTTTGTCTGATATTCTCAAAAAAATATTTGGAGAAATCCTTAGATGTACTTTAACAGGAATCTCTAAAGAAGTTCCTCAAAAAAGATTGATGGATGAAACCCTGATAGAATTTTGGCATATCTATGACTGAGCCCAAAAAGAAAAAAAAAAACATTTGGAGTAATCTGCCGTGAATCGCAAGTCAGTCCCATCTGCATTTTCGTCAAAATTTAGTTGAGTTCAGTTTTCCACATATCTTCCTATGATCTTTCAGCTGCCCTAATGAGATAATAAGATTTGTTCAGAAAAAGTAGGAAAAAACAGCAAGTCAAATTGTCCCATAATGAAAAGTAACCGCATATAAGTCCCACTACAGATTTCAGCACCGTGTAAGACAAAAATGAATCGTGTTTTGATCATCTTTATATTTTTCTCAGAAAGATATCGAAGTGAGAAGCAAATTGAGAATGTTTCATTTAGTTTTAAACATGTTCCAATCCTCTAGAATTTTTTGAATATTGGTATGGAAAACGAGTTTGGAAACTTCACACCCCATTTTCTCAATGCCAACTTTTTTACAGATGGGACTGACTTGCGATTCACGGCAGTAATGTCTACAGAAATTTTTCAACGATATGCTCGGAATTGAGAAGAATCTTAATATTTTTAAATAAGTTTCTGAAATAAACATTGCCAGTATCCTTGGAATTAATCCCTAAAGGAATTCTGAGTGCAATTCCCAAAGCAATTTAAGTGGAAATATCACAAGGAATCTGTTTAGAAATGGAAGGTATCATTAGTGGAACTCTTAGAAAAATTACATGAGAATTTTTTGAAATAGTTTACAGACGAATCTCTGCGACTTAAGCCTTGTATTTTTCAAGTTTCATATTTGATAGAATCCATAACAGGAGAAAAATCTAAAAACAAAATCCTGGAGAAATCTCCAATGGAATCCTAGACAGTTGTGCTTAATCTGCGCGGCGTGTGAGTCGAGACGTGACGTGAGAGGGCTAAGGGCCTATTCACAAATTTCATAACCCTGTAGGGAGTGGGTGGGTGTCCTTATCGGTGTTACGATATGTACAAAAACGGAAAAAAAACATCAATACAAAAAGCATTACAAGGGGGTGGGTCGGTGTTTAAAATGACTAATTTTAGCGTTATGAAATATATGAACAAGCCCTAATGTTAATCAAATGGGAGCAAGTCGACAATTGTCATCTCATTCGACTCGTCTCACTTCACACGCCGCGCAGGATAAGCCCAATTTTCTAGGGAAATTTCTGACGGATTTCTTAAAGGAAGTTATTTTTAACGAACAGTTGGAGGAATGTAACTGACCAGGGCTAATAGCTGGACATTAAAATCCATATCAATCAAATTTCCACTGCTTTCCATCTAGAATTTTCCAAACCGTAAATGGACCCGTTACTCAGAAAACAAATTGAATGTCCTTCAAAATTTAATATATGTATAATAAGCGTTTTTGCGCGAAATTCGTGAATGGACTTGTAAGGTCGCTCACACCCTCCCTGACGAAAATCGTGGCTACGTCCATGGTTAAAATTCCACTTGCACAAGAATCACCAGCATAATGCTAATTCAATGTTACCTATTTTGAAGTCCTTCGTGCTGAAATGCCTATGACAAATCATCAACTTGGTTGTGTAATCTATGTCCAAGATCCTCTTCCACGCTTTCAGCCTGCGCGACTGAGATGGAAACTTCAACAAAAATTTTCGCATTTTGATTGGGCATCCTCTTATGCAGCACAACCCGTCTGGATCTACTTTTGTGCCCGTCTTTGGCAGGTGGAATGCTGGAACAGCGTTGGTTTTCATTATTCTTCGGCGATCTATAAGAGTAAGTTGTTACTAAGTGTAAAACAAGACAATTGTTTAGAGATTCTTACATGTTATGAAATCCTTGCTGGTGAAATGAGCCGCACAGATTTTTTCGTTTTGATTACCGGAAAGCGGTATGAATTTCGTCCATTTGTAGAAGAGTTTGCTGGTGGCCCGTGGTACGGCAAAGAACCGAGTTCCCGACTCGATTTCTTCATGCTGGCAAGCTGGTACGGCGCACTTAATACTTGCTACTGTATACGTTTCAAAACTGGAAGAGAAAATTATGTCACTAGTACGATGTTTTTTGATGAAAATTATACTGATATGTTTCAGTAACAACTTTTCTTACCAGCTGGACGTATATTTTTCTGTAGATAGATGCTTGAAGTACACCAAAATTGAACTTTTATTCGCACGAAAATATTTGCCTTCGCGTTTTGACACTTGAAAATGTAAACATCACCTCCATGCACAAGCGCCCTCTGTGAGTGGGTGTCTGACGTTTGATCACGAATAAACGGTTGAAAAAAAGTTGGCAAAGAGATTTGCGGTATCTCGGAAACTGGACGCTTTACAGCTGCGGTAAACCATGTCCGACGGGACTCCCTGGCCGTGCTTCCTGCTTTTAACGAAAGACCAGAACGAAAAGGGGTCGTGCTTGAAGTCGGATTCCAGTCGTCTGATGTAATTCCGAAATGCGGTTGTTCGCAGCTCATCATACAGGTTTTCCTTTCTCTAGAGAGACTGCTTATTATCTGCTGATCGGTGCTTGAAGTACTTTTTACGGAATTTTCGAAGCCTGTTTCGCATTGTCCTCAACTCCCGGTTCCACCAGGGGCATTTGTGATGAGTTCGTCAGATTTTTTTGAGGGGCACTAGTTCGGCTATGATGTTATTTATGGTATCATAGAAACGAGAAACGGCAGTGTCAATATGGCAATCGGTTAGAAGGGATGACCAATCCACTCGAGTCAACGCATCGTCAAGCACTTCAACATCACATCTCTTAAAATCGTAGCAGAAAATATTCTCTTGTGTGTCAGTTACAGACGAAATGTCGCATTTCAGAACGAATGGTCTGTGATGCGCGTCGATCGGGAGTAATGAATTTGGCGGTTCCAAAGATTCAATTTTTTGGGTGTCAGATACAAATGACAAATCCAACAAACGCCCATTGCAGTTCGTAATATCGTTCACCTGAGAGAGTCCAGTATCGAGAATCGATTGGGTTAGTATGATCTCATGCTCAGAAGAGGCGTTGGCAGGTAGATAAGCGTTAAGATCATCGTCGAAATTCCAAGAGAGGTTTGGCAGGTTATAGTCACTAAGAACAACGACCATGTCGGTGTCGTTCGCGAGATCAAGCAAATACCGAACGCTGCGAGAGTGTTGTCGGTAAATCTCCGGATCACTATTTGGTCTAACATAAATACAGCAGATATACATCGACAGGTTAGCGAGACTTACTTTGACTGCAACTTGTTCCAGTTTACAGGCGTTCGGAACATCAACGAAACTACACTGCAAACTCTTTCGCACCCCAATCAGCACACCACCACCACGCGTTAGATTACTAGTGGAAGAGCTGCGGTCGCAACGGTACAGAGAGTAGTTTGAAGATAATTCTGCATTGGAGATATCATCACGAAGCCAAGTCTCGGTGAAGGCAATTATGTCATAATCGCACGAGCTCAGCGAGAGATGTAGAGCGTTCGTCTTTGTGCGTAGACCGCGAACGTTTTGATAGTATACGGTTACGGGAATGGTGGCGTCATGAACTGATGATATTTGAACGGGAATCACATCGATTGAATGGCTGTCGGGTTGTTCGTTTCCGGCTGAGTCACCGGTGGTATCCAAAAAACCGGTTGTGTAGTACCAGCCGATTTGAACTCACGGAATTTGATACCAATCGGCCACGTTGGCCAGACATTGCCTTCTCCTTCAAGTTGGATGGCATTCCGATTTTGAAAGAAATGAAGGCGAGCGATCGTATGTCCTTGTCCTTGGGAACCAACTTTGAAACGGTGAGTTCATTGGTACCCAAAGATTCCTGAGCAAGCTGCTTTTTGTTCTCGTCAGGTACACTGGGATGAATCCCAGACAGGTAAAGCCAAAACTGCTCTTGACGAGGCTCAGCAATATTCACCGTCGGGACCACCGCGTTAGAAGACGAACTAGTGCCGCAAATTAGCTTAGCTGGGCGACGATTATTTTCATCTTCGTTTTCAGCATCACGTGGGCGCTTTTTTCTGCTGGAGAATGGCAGTTGCAGCGGAATAGGGTTTAGAGGAGTCAGTGGAACGGAATCAATCATCTTTTTAAAACTCGAACGAATTTCGTTGCGAACCTCTGTTAATATGCTGTCTCGAATGTCCGTTTTAAGAGCTTCAACTATGCAATCATTGGCTGCACTAATCGATGTCATTGCTTTCGTGAACCTTGAGTTTTTCAACAAATTGCGGCACGCATCGCACATCCACACCAAGTGTTGATGTGTTTTTATGGTCGGATACAGCTCAGATGGGATTTTAGAGCATCTGAGACAAAATTGCCCAGTGCAAAAACCGCCACATTTGATGATTTCACCAACCAGATCGTTCGCGCATTTTTCACAGACGGAAGGCATTTCGAATTATGCAACCAGTCTTGAAAGGGATAAATAGGGCTGAATCACGTATCCACCAACAGATGGCGCTGATCTCAAACAAACGACGAATGACGGGATGTCAAATGGAGATATGCTTCGATCAACACGTACAACGAGCACCGATGTGTGGGTTACCTTGCAACAATGACGTTGATGATGTAGCGATGTGATCGTGACCAGATGACCAGATGATATGCAGATTGTTTATTTTTGGCAGGTACTGGAGATTCTTTCGGATGGTCGGGAAATGAAAACACAGCAGCAGGTGGATGTTTATTGGTAGCGAATTTGAGCGATTTGTAGTTAGCCTCGATTTAGCCTCGATATTTAATTTGCTGTTGTAGGGTTCTTTCGAGGCTAACTACAAATCGACCGAGGCTAAGGTTTTGGTGCATTTTATCATAAAACCGATAGCTGCATTGAAAAGATCACGTCTTTTCCAAGCGGAAAACATATAAAAACCTTTAGGTTTGACCACTTATTGATGTTTAAAATGCGAAAACAAATTTTGCCATACTGACTTGCATGCAAGTTCCGAGGCTAACTACAGAAATCGAGGCTGAGAGGGAAATCAATTAAAATCAAAAAGTAAACGCAATAATATTCGTTCAACTGCAATAAACTTATTAGAAAAGAGCATTGATGAGTCCCCAATAATAGTACACCCAACAATGAACGGTAATAAAAATTAATTAGCAACGCTTATGATTAAAATCTAATAAAAACAGTGTATCAATCATGCGCCTCACAAAACGACCGAGGCTAAGGTTTTGGCTGAATGAATATGCAAATCTCGCTCACAGCAACATAGATGGGATCAATATGAAGCGATTGGTGCATCGGAATTGAAAATTCGTTTTAGTTTTCTCAACTTTTTCCTAAATATACGGATTTTAGAAAAAATCTCAGATTTTTAAGCATGTGCCTCACAAAACGACCGAGGCTAAGGTTTTGGCTGAATGAATATACAAATCTCGCTCACAGCAACATAGTCGGGATCCATATGAAGCGATTGGTGCATCGGAATTGAAAATTCGTTTTAGTTTTCTCAACTTTTTCCTAAATTTACGGATTTTGAAAAATATTCACAACTTTGTCAGATTTTTAAGCATGAGCCTCACAAAACGACCGAGGCTAAGGTTTTGGCTGAACGAATATGCAAATCTCGCTCACAGCAACATAGACGGGATCCATATGAAGCGATTGGTGCATCGGAATTGAAAATTCGTTTTAGTTTTCTCAACTTTTTCCTAAATTTACGGATTTTGAAAAATATTCACAACTTTGTCAGATTTTTAAGCATGAGCCTCACAAAACGACCGAGGCTAAGGTTTTGGCTGAACGAATATGCAAATCTTGCTCACAGCAACATAGACGGGATCCATATGAAGCGATTGGTGCATCGGAATTGAAAATTCGTTTTAGTTTTCTCAACTTTTTCATAAATATACGGATTTTGAAAAAACTCACAACTTTGTCAGATTTTTAAGCATGTGCCTCACAAAACGACCGAGGCTAAGGTTTTGGCTGAACGAATATGCAAATCTCGCTCACAGCAACATAGACGGGATCCATATGAAGCGATTGGTGCATCGGAATTGAAAATTTGTTTTGTTTTCTCAACTTTTTCCTAAATTTACGGATTTTAGAAAAAATCACAGATTTTTAAGCATGTGCCTCACAAAACGACCGAGGCTAAGGTTTTGGCTGAACGAATATGCAAATCTCGCTCACAGCAACATAGACGGGATCCATATGAAGCGATTGGTGCATCGGAATTGAAAATTCGTTTTAGTTTTCTCAACTTTTTCCTAAATTTACGGATTTTGAAAAATATTCACAACTTTGTCAGATTTTTAAGCATGAGCCTCACAAAACGACCGAGGCTAAGGTTTTGGCTGAATAAATATACAAATCTCGCTCACAGCAACATAGATGGGATCCATATGAAGCGATTGGTGGATCGGAATTGAAAATTCGTTTTAGTTTTCTCAACTTTTTCCTAAATTTACGGATTTTGAAAAATATTCACAACTTTGTCAGATTTTTAAGCATGAGCCTCACAAAACGACCGAGGCTAAGGTTTTGGCTGAATAAATATACAAATCTCGCTCACAGCAACATAGACGGGATCCATATGAAGCGATTGGTGCATCGGAATTGAAAATTCGTTTTAGTTTTCTCAATTTTTTCCTAAATTTACGGATTTTGAAAAATATTCACAACTTTGTCAGATTTTTAAGCATGAGCCTCACAAAACGACCGAGGCTAAGGTTTTGGCTGAACGAATATGCAAATCTCGCTCACAGCAACATAGACGGGATCCATATGAAGCGATTGGTGCATCGGAATTGAAAATTCGTTTTAGTTTTCTCAACTTTTTCCTAAATTTACGGATTTTAGAAAAAATCACAGATTTTTAAGCATGTGCCTCACAAAACGACCGAGGCTAAGGTTGTGGATACATACGCTCCACATTCATTATAAGTCAACCGCGTGTTTAAGGGAACGAAGAGTGGATACATACGCTCCACAATCATTACAAGTCAACCGCGTATATAAGGGAACGAAGAGTGGATACATACGCTCCACATTCATTATAAGTCAACCGCGTGTTTAAGGGAACGAAGAGTGGATACATACGCTCCACAATCATTACAAGTCAACCGCTTATATAAGGGAACGAAGAGTGGATACATGCTATTAATCTCCCTTTGCTCCTATCCGCAACCCGGTGCACGCGCCCTGTTGGTTTTCGAAAACCTCGTAGAAGATTACAAACCGTCAATGGCATTCCCAATTACTACCCCACCTTGCACATTCAAGGGTCTGATTGTGCTCCTAACCCACCCTCAGTCTGTAATCTTCTCGCCAGTTTGAAATTATATTTTCCCGAAGTGAAAGTATTTTTGATGAGTGATAGCGTAGTGCAGCCCAACTGCATAGTACAGTAGTTTAACCAGAATCTTTTGGTCAGAAGATAAAATCTAAATTTTGTAATAAAGTGGTTGCCATTGCTTTGAAATTCACCCAACATCTAATCAAAACTACTAACAACAGCGATCAATTTTCAAAATTCATCGCTCCCTGGAAAAAATAATTCCAAGCCCAGGGATATGATGCACCAAGATGACTATGCATTAAAAAAATAATTAATATTAAATAATATGCTGTTATCCAATAATTGTGTATACGAACAAATCTGATTTCGCGCACGAATTGTTCAGTATTAGGGTTTATTCACATATTTCATAAAGCGTAAAATGGTTGTTTTACCCACTCACTCCCTCGTAACAATTTTTGTTTGAATATTTTACGAATTTTATATGAGTTGTAACATTTCGTGGACACCCACCCACCCCTTTCAGCGGTATGAAATTTGTGAACAAGTCCTTATCAGAAGTTTCAATAACTTGAAAAAAATTACCAGAATAATAAATATAATTGTCCTAGAGCCTTATTCGAAATATGCTAAATTTATAAGCTTTTCATGACAAAGGACAAATTCGCACATTTTTGTGAATATTTTTACGGTTTTTATTGTGGTGGCTTTTCGAAGCATTCTCTAGCATATCATAATGACACTAGACATTCGGGTCTATTCTACGAGTGGGGTGAGGTGAGAATGGGTTACATACATGGCCTGATTCGCTTTTCATCACATAGTAACGCACATGCGCAAGTGACTATGTACGAAAAATCGCTAAAAGGTAATGCGAAAAATATGTGTATGTCGAAATGCATTTAAATAATTATTTCTCAAAATTGGGAACTATTTTCGAAAAACAATATTTGGTACCTGTTTTTCGATTAATGCTCTCATTTACGAAAAATATGAAGTTAGAAGCCTTCCCCCATACAAAACAAAACTTCTGCTGATCACTTGCGGACAAGAGCAAAGCAGGTATTCCATTGTCGATGTCGTATACCGTAATGTTCCGATTTTGTCAGTCCCATGCTGCATTTAGGGTTGACAAAACCTAAAATCTAAATGCTAAAATCGGGAAAAATAATCGAATAGTTTCAAGTTTTATTGTAACTTAAGGACTTTTATAATTTTGTTAATATAAACTTTGTGTTTACTGTAAAACGGGGTGAATAGAAAAAGTGGGGCAAATAGAAACAAAACGACCTTCAGTTAAAAATGCGACTACAGTTGACTCTCCACAACTCGATATTCTATAACTCGATATACTCTATAACTCGATGGATTTTTCGGTCCCTTCAAATTCCCATACATCGTGCTCTCCATAAGTCGATATTTCTGTAACTCGATATCTCCATTAGTCGATGTCATGTGAGAGGAAAATTTCCCTCCATAACTCGATATCCATTTAAAAATCCTTCTTATACGAGGAAACCTGGAATAATTCTTGTTTTGAAGTGAATAAATACTTGCAAGTTGTAATAAATGTTTAAAAACATTAAAATAACAAAAAAAAAAATTGTAAGTAAAAATATGGGATTCTAGTCTAATTAAAATAAATAGAAATTTGAGGTTGACAAAATCGAGCAAAAATGGATACTAAAATCGGGTCATTACTGTACTGGCAATATTCTCATAACAGTCCCATGTTCTATGGGTTTTCTTTTAAACATTGGACTTTTTGCGAATATGGGCAGTATACGAGGACCTTTCGAGGACGAATGCGGAAATGCTAACCTTGGTAAAGAAAGCTCTAATAATTAATGTCGAAGTGCCCATAAGAACACTAAGCTGAGAAGCAGGCTCTGTTCCAGAGAGGACGTTAATGCCAATAAGAAGAAGAAGACGACACCGACAATTCTCACCTCACGGCAGTCTTAGAATAAGCCCATGTGTTCCGAAGTGGCTCATATTACCTCCAATGCCCCTACAAGGATTAAGCACACCGAGGACACCGAGGATGGCTGGTGGAGACTAAATGACTGCAAAATATAACCAATGTTTCTCTGAAAGAACGGATGGACACTTGAGGAAGTCGGAGGATTTTGTTGATAAATTGCTTGGGCCCATCTGTCCCAGTAAGGACGTAATGCCAAGAAGAATAATCGAAATACCCACACAAACTTGATTGAACCATTAAATCATTCACACCAGTAATTCTGATACTTGCCGTCATGATGCGCCGTCAAGCATCGAATTGGAACGTACAAAACCGCACATTCAATGGGTCCAAGTTGATGTCCATCTGGAAATGAAGGAAACGCGTTACAAAGGGTATTATGGGTCACTTTTTACGGATTTACAGGAGCAAATTAACTTACCTTGTATTCCGGTTCGGTATTTTATATTTTAGTTAATCGCCATTTTTTACGCGACTTTTCGTGACTGTTCCTGAGAAAAAATAAATTCTTGACTTCTCTCTCCCTCGCGGTGTCAGCCTCTTTCAAGGTTTTTCATAAAGGTGAGAATATACACTGTACACGGAAAAATTTTTTACCTAATTTTTGAGTTGACTTTACACGGTGGTTTGCACGGTCGTTTGCGAATACCCTTTAATGGGTAAAAATTCACATATTTCAGCTAAAAGTGCCTCTCCACATTTAATGAGTAAACACGGTTTACTCTTTAAAGCTAAGTATGCTGTTCTGCTCAAGAAAAGTAGAAATTTCTGCCCAAGAAATGGTCAAGAAATTTCCCACAGAGAGCCCCCTTTGAAGTGACATTTCTTCTCAACTGCGTACTGCGATCAGAAAAAAAGTGATTTTCTTGACCATTTCTTGAGAGAAATTTTCCACGCATCGAGATAGGCGATTCCTTTTCTTGTCAGTAGCAAACCGGCCTTCGCTTAAAGAGTAAAAGCGGTTTATGACAATGGATGGGTATTGTTTTACCCATTATACGAAACGCCACCGCACCGGAAAATAGGTAAAAAAATACCATTTTTAGGAAAGAAGAATGGAGAAAAATGTTTTTTTTTCTTGTTTGGGTTTAGTAATAATAAAACTTCTCTTTTCATATAATTTATTGACGAATACATAAACAATGCACTTAGGGCCCATTCACGAATTTCATAACGCTCAAGGGGGTGGGTGGGTGTCCTCGTGGTGTTACGGCTCATACAAAATTTGTAAAGTATTCATACAAAAAGCGTTACGAGGGGGTGGGTGGGTGTCGGAAATGGCCATTTTTGGCGTTATGAAATTTGTGAATAAACCCTTAACAGACTCATTGAAAAGAAAACTCAATAGATTTTCATATTGAAATCAGCCATTGCATCTTCCGGAGCTAAGCTCAAAGCAACCAAGAGTTTCTTGGAATCTGGAAATAATTTCAAATAATCTAAATTAGATTTCATTTACACCTGTGCTAGTATCACTTACCACTTATTATTAATGTTCTACGAGCATCACTCAATTATCAAACATAAACATCTAGTGGTTTGATCAAAACGACTTATGAATTGCCCGAAATGAAGTAAACTATTTATAACTGTTTTTTTCACCCATTTATGGGTTCACAAAGAGTTTTCAACAATGGGTGTTTTTTTACTCTTCGAGTTTTTGGATTCCCCCTATTTTTTGACAGATCGGTACGCTTTTCAACAATGGGTATTTTTTCACCCATTAAAGGGTATTCGCAAACCACCGTGTGTGAATACCCTTTAATGGGTAGAAAAATACCCATTATCGAATAGCAACCATTTCTGTCATAAAATGGGGGAATTTCACAATCATGAGATGGGTAAAAAAATACTCATTCTTTTAACTCGCATACAGCGTAAAAACGGGTAAAATTTTACTCATCAATGGGTGAAAAATTAGTTGGAATCAAAAAGCTACCACCACAAGTTGACGGAAGAGGCACTTATTGAGCCGTTGAAATTAATATTAATAATATTATTTTCCTGGACGCCAAGTACCCGCAAGTAAGTATAATACTGTTGGTAAATTGTATTTAAATAGTTCCAATTTACTATCATTTTTCCAGATCTTCGACCAAATTGGAAGAAAGCTGGACGCGGCATTCATAGACCTATGTATTTGATTGTTATTACTTAAATTTTTATTCAAATGTGTATTTATATAAAAACGGATTGAATTAATGTTTGATATTCATATATTCACTTTATGTGATAAAATTCCCTTGTTTGCACTATATTGAAACGCCCAGTAAAAATATGTTGCCAAAAAAGGGTGTATTTTTACCCATTTTGTAGATCATTCAACAACTCTAAAATGGGTAAAAAATACCCATCCATTGACAGAAACCGCTTTTACCCGTTAAAGAGTAAACCGTGTTTACTCATTAAATGTAGAGAGTCACTTCTAGCGGAAATGGGTGAATTTTTACCCATTAAAGGGTAAACACAAACGACCGTGTACCCAATATTAATGTCGTTTTCCAATACACTCAGATATAAAAATAGTCACAGAATTACTTAAGTTTATGCATTTATGACTATTTTCTATCTGCCTCTTTTTCATTCTGCTGTGAATATTTACACTAACTGTCATTTCGACTGGGTTCAAGCTTAGCGATGCTCCAACCCAGGCGAATTGAAAAACAGGTTACTATAAAATTCCCTACAGAATGAAAGAGAGACAGATAGAAAATACCAGGTCAACCAGTCAGTGATTTTCGATAGCGATCGATATAGATTCGTTTTGAATAGATCGTTTTAGGTATGAATGAATGAATATATAAGGAAAAAGTTGAGAAAACTAAAACGAATTTTCAATTCCGATGCACCAATCGCTTCATATGGATCCCGTCTATGTTGCTGTGAGCGAGATTTGCATATTCGTTCAGCCAAAACCTTAGCCTCGGTCGTTTTGTGAGGCACATGCTTAAAAATCTGACAAAGTTGTGAGTTTTTTCAAAATCCGTATATTTATGAAAAAGTTGAGAAAACTAAAACGAATTTTCAATTCCGATGCACCAATCGCTTCATATGGATCCCGTCTATGTTGCTGTGAGCAAGATTTGCATATTCGTTCAGCCAAAACCTTAGCCTCGGTCGTTTTGTGAGGCTCATGCTTAAAAATCTGACAAAGTTGTGAATATTTTTCAAAATCCGTAAATTTAGGAAAAAGTTGAGAAAACTAAAACGAATTTTCAATTCCGATGCACCAATCGCTTCATATGGATCCCGTCTATGTTGCTGTGAGCGAGATTTGCATATTCGTTCAGCCAAAACCTTAGCCTCGGTCGTTTTGTGAGGCTCATGCTTAAAAATCTGACAAAGTTGTGAATATTTTTCAAAATCCGTAAATTTAGGAAAAAGTTGAGAAAACTAAAACGAATTTTCAATTCCGATGCACCAATCGCTTCATATGGATCCCGACTATGTTGCTGTGAGCGAGATTTGTATATTCATTCAGCCAAAACCTTAGCCTCGGTCGTTTTGTGAGGCACATGCTTAAAAATCTGAGATTTTTTCTAAAATCCGTATATTTAGGAAAAAGTTGAGAAAACTAAAACGAATTTTCAATTCCGATGCACCAATCGCTTCATATTGATCCCATCTATGTTGCTGTGAGCGAGATTTGCATATTCATTCAGCCAAAACCTTAGCCTCGGTCGTTTTGTGAGGCGCATGATTGATACACTGTTTTTATTAGATTTTAATCATAAGCGTTGCTAATTAATTTTTATTACCGTTCATTGTTGGGTGTACTATTATTGGGGACTCATCAATGCTCTTTTCTAATAAGTTTATTGCAGTTGAACGAATATTATTGCGTTTACTTTTTGATTTTAATTGATTTCCCTCTCAGCCTCGATTTCTGTAGTTAGCCTCGGAACTTGCATGCAAGTCAGTATGGCAAAATTTGTTTTCGCATTTTAAACATCAATAAGTGGTCAAACCTATTACCCATCACATTCAGCCAAAACCTTAGCCTCGGTCGTTTTGTGAGGCACATGCTTAAAAATCTGAGATTTTTTCTAAAATCCGTATATTTAGGAAAAAGTTGAGAAAACTAAAACGAATTTTCAATTCCGATGCACCAATCGCTTCATATTGATCCCATCTATGTTGCTGTGAGCGAGATTTGCATATTCATTCAGCCAAAACCTTAGCCTCGGTCGTTTTGTGAGGCGCATGATTGATACACTGTTTTTATTAGATTTTAATCATAAGCGTTGCTAATTAATTTTTATTACCGTTCATTGTTGGGTGTACTATTATTGGGGACTCATCAATGCTCTTTTCTAATAAGTTTATTGCAGTTGAACGAATATTATTGCGTTTACTTTTTGATTTTAATTGATTTCCCTCTCAGCCTCGATTTCTGTAGTTAGCCTCGGAACTTGCATGCAAGTCAGTATGGCAAAATTTGTTTTCGCATTTTAAACATCAATAAGTGGTCAAACCTAAAGGTTTTTATATGTTTTCCGCTTGGAAAAGACGTGATCTTTTCAATGCAGCTATCGGTTTTATGATAAAATGCACCAAAACCTTAGCCTCGGTCGATTTGTAGTTAGCCTCGAAAGAACCCTACAACAGCAAATTAAATATCGAGGCTAAATCGAGGCTAACTACAAATCGCTGCGAATTTGGTGGTGGTTTTTGATACAGTGGCTTGACGTGAAATATTAACGCACTATCGTGCGGGTTGCTTGTTGGTTCGAGTGTTTTAGGGTGGCGGCGGCGACGGTGAGGCGGCGGTGAGTGGCGAGTTTTGGGTGGTGGAGGCGGTGGTGAGTGGCGAGGTGAAATGATGGCTGGGTATGCACAGCTAATCACTCTCAAGCCCAAATTTTGCGGAGCTATTTCACAGCCCTACCTTGTTTGATACAGGTGAGCAGCGAATGAACACGGTGCGGGAGGTTGTTGTAGGTGGAATTTGACGAGCGGTGGTTTTTAGGCGATCGGTAACAGCGAAGAAACACAATTTATGTGGAGCGAGACACAAACAATAACAACTTGTAGCGACAGTGTTGCCAGGTAAATTATTTTATTTTAATATTTTTTTACTAGATTGCATGCAAAATCTGTACATTTTTATAACCTAAGTACTTGTTTTCCGTATATTTATTAATAAATTGTATAAAAAACTGTATATTTTAAACTTTTAATTGAAGTGGAAAAAATAATTATAATGAAAAATCATGTAAACAAATAATGTAAATAAATAATGTGAATAAATAATGTATATAAATAATGTAAATAAATAATATAAATAAATAATGTAAATAAATAATCTTTGTAAATAAATATTTCCTATAAATTTCACATGAACAAACAAGTGTTTTAATATAATGCCAAATATGGAATCAAACATCATCTTTTCATTTACACGCTTGTTTATTTACACAATAAAGCTACTATACACCAAATAAACATACTTCAAACATAGAAACATGGAACACGAATATTCATTTAGTGTATAGACATTTATTTATTTTTTTTGTTAGTAGACGAGCATATACAAACATTTACAATATATTGCGTGGTCTGAACTAAACTGGCCCAAAAACCAAGGGGTTTAATTGTAACCTTAAAATGGCGGGTTACAACATCATAACATTTGAACTCATTTATATTTAGGTGGAAGATATAATTTTCGAGCTACACGTTCGTACACCAATAACAAATAGGGTTATGCGAGCGATCTGAAACTAATATGTAGTGAAAGATGCAGTAGGTAGTAGCAAAATAATAATATAGATCTCAAGAAGATAAAAACCGCCTTGGCTTGGAGCCTAGGAATGCTAATTTATAAAACCGTTATCTCACCGGTGATTACATATGGCATGAAAGCCAGGTGAAAAGGAACAGAATATCGATTAGTAGATATGAAATGCAAATCTTGAAAGAGATAATCAAGTATTGTAGAGACAGACCTAGAGGAAAAGTTCAATTATCAAGATTATTACACGGTAAAACTGCAGTCAAGAAAATTAGAATAATTTGTATTTCTATTTGTATTTATTTATTTATTTCATCTGACCTTTTAAGTCTTAATGAAAAAGGTTGGATGGGGAAAAGCTTCCTTGAGTCAGCCACATTATGCCGGAAACAAGAAAGCGTAAAAACCCCATATCTTTTCGAAAAATAACAGAGAACTTAAGCTTATAAATAGTAAACAGCAGAAAACAAACGAAAACAATTTAAAACTTATCTCTTAAATAGATGAACTTAAAAACATTTTCGGGAAGTCGGGGATCATTGATCCAGTTGATACACGATGTTTGTAGCGGGTCGGTTTGAGTACAGGACTTGGACAGAGACTCACCTGTTCAAATTAGTAAATGTTCATATGGTTATATCGGAATATTACGCTGTCGATCAATCAATTCCCGTTGTATTCGCCGACAAAATGTTGTTGAGGTGTCGTGGAAGTCGAAGATCGAGTAAACTTCGTTGAACCGCATGGACATGAAACGTATCGGGTGCATGCATGCCATAGTTTGATGACCGGCTACCGAGGTGCAAAAAGTTTCTTGAGCGAAGATTCCGTTCAGGAACATAAATGCCAATTTGGCCTATTATTTCGGGGCTGTCAATGTCTCCGGTAAAGAGTTTTGCTACAAAAACCGCCTGTGCGGTCGTACGCCTATGTTCGAGGGTTTCTATACCCAATAATTGGCAACGTTCTTCGTAGGGTGGAAGGTTCGAAGGATCGTTCCATGGTAGATACCGAAGGGCATAGCCAACAAATCTTCTTTGGATGGCCTCAATCCTCGCTATCCAGGTTGCGTGATATGGACACCATATGACTGATCCGAATTCTAAAATCGAACGTACAAGCGCACAGTATAACGCTTTGAGGCACAGAGGATTGTGGAATTCGTCGGCAATCTTGAATATAAAACCAAGTTGTCTGTTTGCTTTGGCAATCATATCCGAGTAGTGTAATGAGGATTACTGGTGTCATATCGAAAGGAGACTCCCAGGTTGAAGCTGAAATGAAAATGAGATAAAAGAAAAATAAATAATTTAAGATAAACATCGTTGAATGTTCCATTGCCCCAATAAGTACTTTAAATAAATATTCAAAGTACTTATTGGGGCAAAGATTGAGGCTATTATAGAACTTTCATTTAGTTATATAAAATTAGGATTATATTGTTATTCAGATAGAAAAAAATGAATGCAATGTTTGAAATGATGCAAATGTAGAAATAAAAGAAAGAGTAATTATTTCAAACTAGTGGACCCGGCAAACTTCGTCTTGCCATCAAGTAGGCTGCTGAAAAACATCATAGAACGTCCCATACAAAACTGGCAGCTCCGTTCAATCCTGGTTTTTCTAACTTTCCCGGTGAACATTCTGAGCTTTTTATACACACAAACACGTCGGAACACTTCAGGATTATATCTAAATGGAAAAGTTCAAAATCTGATGGCCCGTTCTCAAGCCATTTCGTGACATACAAACAACATTCCATTTTTATTTATATAGATTAATCAAATTAGATGTCTGTCAACCATCTCAAGCCAGGTAAACTAAACACCTCTCAAGGATGTCACACCTCTGAAGCACTCAAATATTGACTCAGCAACACCTCGCACGCATGTACGTTTTACATCAGCAGCATGTTTACCAAACACTTTGCGGAACAAACACTCTTCGGTCGTCGGTGAAGCTAATAGTTTGGCGTTGTTCCAAATTGTACAAATTACCGTCGTGGGATAGAACTTTCGATTCCATCGGCAACATTACGTCAAACCACCGCTACCGCCTCTTCTTCAAAAGTGTCTTCGTCTTCCTATGTCAAGTAACTTGAACTTCAACCACCAACTTGACAAGTGTACAAACACCTCGGCGTCGAGCTTGAAGCTAATTTAGTGCCAGTTGCCATCAGGCTGGAAGCCTGAACGTGTATTCAAATTAGTTTACCGAACAGCAGCAATTGAATCTGTTTAACCCGCTCCAAGAGGTGTGAGAGCAGAAACGGAAACGGCCTTAATGGGCTGGAAGGCGAGAAGCAAAATTTAATCACTTCCTGGTTGGGAAACGGCCTTCTTGACACCTCTCGAGACAAAGCAGCTTCACGTTGCGGAACCCTGTCCGATACGATGTCTGCGGAAGAAAGGTGTAGTAATTCGTTTTAGGGTTAAAGGAGATAGAAGAACGAAAAAAGCTTCTTATAGGTGTCTTTTGTGGATCCGGACAACACTGGTAGAATAAAAAAATACACGTGTTTATGGAAGTAAAAGGATCGAATCCATCCCTTGTGGCGTTTGAAAAGATTGAAGGAAAGGCCATGGACTGCAAAAGATATCCGCTTAGATCTCATACTCACTTTCAATTTGAACACTATTTTTGCGGGATTGTTGTCCGGCATTCTCACAGCGTTCACCGCCCATCGTACAGCCACCCTACAGGTATAGCACACAGATATGGATCAGAGTTGGAATAAACGGACAATATCTCATTAAATAGAGTTGCAATAATGCAGAACACATTTTACCTACGTGGGCAATCAATCAATGAGGCATCGCAAACAGTAACAACAAGCCTAAGTATATTTTTTCGATCCGTAGGAAATAATATGTCAACCATATTCCTAGAAGCGTTGATTCATTACTGTGGCGCACTGAAAACCATAGACCAGTATTGCCACATTTCTATCTGTACCAAAGGTTCAAAAATCTTTTTTATTTGTACCAGAGCTACTGAAAATCTGTAGGTACCACACCCAACATAAATTTTTGAGAGAAACTATTAAAATCCAAATTAATTTGAAAATAGTTAATATTGAAATAATTTCACCTATTAGGGTGTGCCATGTATTTTGGACAGAGTGTTACGCGTATATAATTAGACCACCTTCACTTGATTTTGCCGTAAATGGCCAAATTTTATACGCATAACGGTCTGTCCAAAATTCTTTGATCATCCTATATAATTATGATATGATACTATTTCCATAAAATGTAATCTATGGAAATAGTATCATTCGATATTGTATATTTCTTTTGCCATTGGACTGCGAAGTGCGGCCTTATAAGTGCGACAGTTTGAATAAAAATGCGGGATTGTATCGAATCATGTTGGTGTCTTCAGAGCATTTATTCTCTGATTTCCGAAGACACATACCCGATTTGATTCCATTGCGCACTTTTCTTAACGTTTCCACTTGTAAAAACTTCTGCGGTAGTTCAGTGGCGTGAATCCCGAATTTTACGCATATAAGATTTTGGATTTTTTGTTTCAAAATTAACCATTCACAAACAATTGGGGTGGGTAATGTCTGTTACATTACCGCGGGGTTGACGTAGAACTACTATGGACTCAACTTCGATCAATTCTGGGTCAGACGCTAACAACAGTGCGGTGGCTTATGGCAGATGATAGAATGTTTTATGATAGGTGCTGTGACTGTGAGTATTCAATCACGTTTCAATGAAGATCTGTCATTTGGTTTGGATGCCTTTTCAGAGTTTCGGATTTTAAGACACGACCGCATGACGTTAACTACGCCATGTGATTTGCTGCATTAGAATTTAAGGCCGCACGGGACGTTATTATAATTACCCCATCTATTTGGAGAAGCAAATCTCAAGTACTACTCCATATATCCATGTGAAAAATTTATCACTATATTCCATATATGTACTGTATGACCCATTTACTTTTCAGCTTCATCGGTTCACTAAAACTCGAGATTTGCTTCTGCAAAGTTTTGATGATAATTGTTAGAGTGAGACATAATATAGGAAAAATAGCACGGTCTCCCGTGTCACCTTAAGTCAATTGTCATAATTGCAACCTTCCTTTAGTTATAATTCAGAATGAAATGGTTTGTGAATTTAAGAACAGTGAGGAGTTCTCCGTTCGGAGAAGTGCCCCAGTCATCGATATCGTCATCAACACCGTAAATTTAAATTTTTTGTGTTGTCGATTCTTCTTCTTGGCATAACGTCCTCACTGGGACAGAGCCTGATTTTCAGCTTAGTGTTCAATGAGGCTCATTGAGCACTTCCACAGCTATTTACTGAAAGCTTTCTTTGCAAAAATTGCATTTTCGCATTCGTACATCGTGTGGCAGGTACGATGGAACTTTATGCTCAGGGAAGTCAAGGAAATTACAATTACGAAAAGATCCTGAACTGACCAGGAATTAAACTCAGACACCTTCAGCATGGCTTTGCTTTGTAGCCGCAGACTTTAACCACTCGGCTAAGGAAGGCCTCTATTTGCAATTGTCAATTATTCATAACAAATCAGATACTGTATGATGCTGAGAGAAGAATCAAGAGATTATAGCAAGTATGGGGTATCCCCATTAGGAAATATTACACAATTAACTCTTTAGTACACATTTGTTGGCCCTGAAAATGGCCGATTGAATGGTGAGATTCGAGTTACCAATTCTGGAAGCACGAGTCGATCTACAACCCAGACTACCAGAATGTACATATAACAAAATCACCTTTTGCGTTATGCGATGCTTATATGTGCAAAGATCCCGTATAAGATGAAAATTTGCATACAATGCGAGTGCACAGATTTTATTACGAATTAACCTGCAACCTTATATGACTTACTTTATGATAACAAAGTTGATTTGACAGCTGCTACGGATTGATTCGACTTCCTTTGTACGTTTATACGGAATTAAACAAAATGCACTGACGAACTCAGAAAATAGCGTTCTATGCGAGGAAATTCACCAATCAAACGAATTCATTCACCATGTTGTGCGAGTATGATGTAATTCGCACAAGTAAACGACTTTTTACGCAAATTGTTATGCGACTTCTGGTTGTCTGGGAAATCTTGAGTGATCTCACACACCGGTCGCTGGATTTGCAGCAGCTTGATGATCAAGAGCTCTGTGGCACAGGTAGCGAGGAGCTGAGCAGGTTCGTCGGATCGCTCATCAGCTCAAAAGCGAAAATAGAATGGAATCAAATTGAACGAAGGAGGTATGCTTTATACCCTTAGATTAGCAGATGATGCTCCTCCTTTTCGTATTCTACGCTATCTGATCTGGGAAATAGGCTATATGAAATTGATGTCTTGGCAAGGGTTACAAGATGAGCATTATGCTGTTATTGCATCCTGACGGCATTGCACTAGCGTCATCGCAAACATTCTTAAATTGCCGTATTGCCGATTATTCGTAACAAATCAGATATTGTGTGATGCTACGAGATGAATTAAGAGATAGCAGCAAGTATGTGGTAAACACATTAGGAAATTATTGCTATCAATGCTGTGTTTACTAATCATGAGAAGCTCTGACTCCTGCTGTTGTTTGGGAGGGGCTTCAACCCGAAGGTCATTCGTCCGTTGAATGAACCGAATCTGTTGGAGGTTGTTAAAAGTTCATTTATTTAATTTCATTTTACATATTTGTACATTTTACATTTCAAGTGATGCTGCTTATGGCATTTCAGCTGAACCGAATCTGTCGAAAGTAGCATGTTTTACACAATTTGAATTGCAGACAATGCACCTCCCTTTCGTTTTCTTCGCTTTCTTCTGATCAACAAATCTAGGACAAGGTACATGAAGTTGATTTCTTGGTTGGGGATTTACATATCTTGAAAAATTTACAGGCGCGTTCGGATGGATAGTAAAAATATCAACATTATTTTCATAGCTTACAATAAATTAATATCACGAATGTTTTGCTTTCGAGTAAATTTTAAGTATTTCTGATCAATGTACGTAAAAGTTATGAAAATCGGGATTCGAAACCCAATACAAGCGTTAATAAGAATGCTTTGATTCATATACTTTGACATTTACAATAGATTTCTTTATTTAAACTGACATATAGAAAAATTTTGTGATCAATCAATGATTCTGATGCTCATTACAACTGGTCAAGAACCAGTTTATTGAACAGTATTTTAAATCTGTATCAATTTTAATACATTTTCCAATTTACGTACTCGAGAATTTAGGAAATGTTCCCCCATTATATGATAAATTAACGACGCTGTTTGAAATGCCATACAATGCTAAGCACTATGAAGTTATTACGATCTGACGGTGCTGCAGCGGCGTCCACGGGTAAATTATCAAATTTCATGTAATTATGTGGGGTAAATTATGTAAACCAAATCAAGTTTTGTACAATACCGCGAGATTTAGATCATGATAGATAAATCAGGAAATATTATTCAATAAACCCTTTTATGGAAGTTTGTTGGCCCTGAAAAGGGCCGATTGAGCTTGGATGCTGTTACAGATGAATAGCACTACGGGATGTTATCAGTTGATTGCCATGGTTGAACGGAGAATCACCAACGAAAGTGTATAGGGTAGAAGTACCAATTATGGCTATAGTACTAATTATGGCAATAGTGGGAACAAAAAGAGATTTTTCTTATTGTTTCACTAGACTATAATGGCTTATATTCACAGGAATGATTAAACTATTTGTTTTTGATGGTAACTAAACCTTGAAAAGAACATTCGTGCAATAAGCTTCGAAAAATGAGCATTTGAAAATTTTGCCTCACATATATGTAAGCTTCTTAGCAGTTGGCTAAGGGACCTTCGTTACGAAATGTATGTTTTCATCCGGATAAACTATTTCAACCGATGAATGTATGTTGCCTAGTGAGAACAAATGAATTAATTTAGCTAGTATGCAATCAATTCTACTGTCTTAAGTTGGAAATCGTGTTATTTCCACTATGTCGATAACTGGAACCAAGAGTGTATGAGAGCCCAATTATGGCAATACTCTGGAGGCGGTTTGTTTACATTTTCTGATCAGTGAAATAAAAGAAGTGAAGCTATTTTACGGGTGACTTCCACGACGGGACGGTTCGATAAGGCATTATCTTCATGTTTTGTACTCAATTACTAAGATTTTTCAATCACACGTTCGAAAACGTTCGCGAGCGGAAGATGCTAATTTCATGGTGGAGAGGGGTTTTCAGCGACACAGCGATTTTTGAATTTTCCCTCTTTTTTCGTTAAAAATTGGCACTGGAAAGGTAATATGAGATCATTAATGCTGTTTTGTATCATAATTTGCATTTACACTACATTTTGACTTCTTTTTTCGAAAATTAATTTTCTCCCATAAACCCATTGCAAAAAAATGATTTAACATCTATTTAACCCAAAATTTTTGGAAAATTTTATGAGCGATATCTTCATTACATATTGGCGTTGCATTATCATTGGCTCTTCATGGCGTTTGAGTTCATTTTTTGCAAATATTCGATAATCCATAATTGGTACACTTTTATGTCGAATGCTAGGGACGCTATTGCCATAATTGGTACAAAGGCAACGCTTTTTAAAATCCATTTTTAGAAGCTTAAAGTCAATTTAGTACTAAAACTGTTTAAATCAACAGATTCGCAAGGCTTCACACTAGTAATTGACACCAACAAGTCATACTTGCGTTTTAGAAACGCGGTTACAACTTGATTTTTATCACTACTGTTGACATATTGCATCCATAATTGGTACACCTACCCTATATGAACAAGTGCTCTGCTTGACTGTACTACCGATGCTGAGTTTATCACGAGTTGAAATCTGGAAGCGCGGGTCGGTCAACCTAGAAATCTTGAGCAATTTCACAAACCAGATGCTGGATTGGCAGCTTGAAGATTAACAGCTCAGCAGGTGCTAGGAAGCAGTGAGGTACTTCTCGCTAAGCAAGTTCGGAGGAGCTCTTACCAGCTCGAAAGCGGAAATGGAATGAAACTGAATCCGACGAAGGCAGCATGTGTTATAACCTTAGAATAGTAGATGATGCTCCTCCCTTTTGTGCTCTTCGCTTTCTGATCGACCAATCTGGGAAATGGGTATGTGCCAATAATATGTTGGGCTTAGAATTACTTGAAAATTGCAGAGAATGCTAATGCGTGAGAAATTGGTCGAAAATGAATTGTTGGAAGAGTTGACATTCACTAAATATTCATTACGAGCTATTGATAATCAATAGTTTTCTTAATTATGAAAGTCAATTTCTGATCCATGGGTGCTAAAGTTATTACAATTGTTCAATGAGAATGTCTCTTCAAAAGCATTCTAAATATGTCGCAATTTTGTTACATGTGATAATTTTCGTAATCAAAATGTTTTCAAAATATATGGAACATCAAAAACGCTGTAGGAAATGCCGCTCTATTTAACAATCGTTGTGAAATGTTGAGCACTCACTCCGACGGCACTGCAGCAGTGTCCGCGAGTATACTCACAAATTGTTGAGTCATAAATTTTGTATGTTATATAAACTATTTGGACAGGTATGTGCTGAACCCCACAAGTAAACGACATGAACCTTTGATGTCTTTTCTTTCGATGGAGGTGCTAATCAAGGAATTTCGTTAGGCCAGCAAAAATTATAAACGTTTAAAACATTCATGCCAAAGTAACGCTATTGGTTTTGAAATTCCAATTTCACTCCTGTACAGAGAAGAAAGACGTAGTCCTATGTCAAAACGCATTAGAAAAGAAAATTGAGTTGAATAACGGGCTCAGTTCCAGTGGGTACGTAACGCCAGGATTAATAAGAATAAGAGTATGCGTAATCTGTTTTTAAGGGCAGCCTCGAAATTCAACATGTTGAGTGCTAACAAGGTGACAAACTCATTCTACTACTTAAAATCAAAATGGCATCAAAATTCAAGATGGCCGCCAGATTTCCACACTTGAATTAATGCTCTTGTTCTTCACTCGACTCTAATGGCGTTTTTGGTTTTAAACCTGGGGTTAGAGCTGACCCGACTCGCAATAAACGAACGAAAACGGATCCAGGTTCGAATCAAATCGAATGTGTCATACTTTCATTCGAACTGTCAGCCACACAGTTTCATGAAATTTCGCTTCTCTGAGTGCAAAATTACAAAATAAAGTCTCAATAGTAATGCAACATATATTACCGAATGCTCTCGTAAACATCTCCTGTAATTAAAATTTTGCTATAATCGGTAATTTTGATAATTATAAAAATGTAAACAATCAATTTTTGACAGTTGAACCCCGCTCAGGTTGGATCGCAAAAAATCGGCAGAGCGAACCTCGTTGAGTTTGGGTCGAACCTGGGGCGGATCCGGGTTCGACCCGACTAAATAAAAAAACATTTTGACAGCTGTTAGAGCGGATCCAGGGCGAAACTAGGTTCGCCCCAGCAATAAATGAAAACGTCATAAGAAAACACCAACGATTGAAAACAAAAATAATGTTTTCATTGATTGCTCTCGCCATATACGTCGAAATCGTAGAACATGATTTAGAAATTTCATAGGGTAAATTCCATTGCACCTAGGTTTCGTAGCCTATACTACCAGTTTTTTCTTAGCTTTCTGATGGTGATCTCAGAATTCTAAACGAGCGGTGCGCTAATGGTGAAAAAACGGGTTTCCCAACAAAATAGTGGCCAAATTCAAAATAGCCGCCAACATTTTTTAGTCTCAGATGAAAGCTATATCCTTCCTCTATACGATGCCACTAAGTTTGCTATGTCCTCCAAGAGAAATATGAGACATGTCGCGTGAAGAAATTCCTAAGATTTATCAAAACATAGGTTTTTTTGCAAACTGTTTAGCTAGCTGGCCTAGGGGTCCACCAATTAGAGATAACCCTTTAGTTTTAGCATATACTAGCGATCAGTCTCATAAAATTGGAATTCTAACTATGGGTGTCGATGGCGGCCTGGTTTCAACGAGAATTGCTCAGTAATAATTTGTTGTCCTCTTTCAAGACCGAAATTGGGTTTTGAGGGATAATTTCCAAAAGGGCCAAGAGCCTGGGTTACAGTGAGAAGTTTTGTTCTCCAAATGGTTGCTTCTTAGTTACGAAAACAGGATTTTTTATTTCTATTTCCATATAATTTTCATAAGGATCGCGTTGAAATCGCCTTCTCCTCGCGTTTTTAAGGCTCAAGTAAAAATGGTGCAATAGTAAAAACTGAAAAAGAAGTTTTCTCCTATTAAACCATCAAATCGAAGAAAATAAAAACACACAACTGTTTTGTTTGGAAAATTAAAGAAGTATGTGTTTTTATTTTTTCGATTTGTTGGTTTAAAAGGAGAAAACTGCTTTTTCAGTTTTGACTTTTGCACAATTTTTACTTGGGCGTTTAGACGGTTCAAGAGTTTAGTTTAGTGTAGAATATTCCGAGGAGCACTCTTCAAATAAAACTCTGCCGTTAGAATTGCTTTGCGAATTATTCCATGAGCGATGTTTGGCATTGAATTCACCAATTACAAAAAAAAAATGTCGTATTGCAATTCTATTTCCGCTTATGCTTTAGCTCAGGCAGCAAAAAAGAAATAATTTTGAAAATTGAAAGAGTAGATAGTAATATGTTAATTATAGAATAGAACTAAAACAAGATAAAATATACTAAATTTGGAAACAGTGTTGGGCATGACGTTATCGGGGGCCTAGATCAATTTAGCATTTTACTAAGCTGATCGTCAACATTATGTTCCACAGTATATTTCATGATACCCATTATTGGTAATCAATATTTAACAAGTACGAAGTGATGTTCTCGTAAATGTATGCACCGAAACTTAAAAATTGCACAAACTGCAGTAAGCACCTGCACTTTTCATCAAATTATAATGAGAAAACCGCTCCAACTTTCGGTAATTGAGAATTGTTCCATGGAACCACTATTACTGCCTTAAATCATTTTGCATACAGCACCAGGACCGGATAGGTACCTGCTGTTAGTCAGCGCAGCACTACTGTTGTAAATCTAATTCCGCGAGAACAATGGCCAACGTTGGGAAGTGCCAACACCAGGACCAACAGTATACATTAATAAATTATGAATTGAAGCCGGTCTCTCTCTCTCTCTCACCTGTCTGCAGAGCAGGAGCCTGTAAGAATAACGCCGATCCTGCAGCAACAGAAGCGTCCGTATCAACCGGCAACGACAGCGAAAAAATGGCTCCGCTAAAGCCAACTTTGACAATAGAGTGCTAATAACAATATTAAATTACCAAACCGCAACTAACTTCATGGTGGTGTGCAATATTTTTTTTAGTTGTTCTCTTACACAGCATTGAGGATTTCAAGACGATTCCTTCGACAATCTATGCCAACGAAACATCCTGACTGATTCATCTACTTGCTTTGAGCTTTTAGCTTTAAGCTTGTTTGAGGCTCAATTGTGCTCAATATTTCACATTTTGTTGTGTATTGACACATGTATTGAGTTGTTTGGTAATCTAGAACGCTAGATTAAGATGGATAAATTATGGGTGAAATAATGAAAAAAAAAAAATCCACGTGCTCAGATGGGATTCGAACCCACGACTCTTGTATGCTAGACGAGTGCTTTACCAATTAAGCTACCGAGCCGCTTGGTGACCCAACAACTCAGAAGGTTGATGCGTGGTCTGTGTGGATTTGAATTCGATACTTATAACCTTCTGAGTTGTTGGGTCACCGCGATGCTCTAGTATTATTGCATTGAAAATGTCCCGTGTGCTATAACTACGCACGTCTTCTCTTTCCCTAAATATTTTTCAGTAAGAACACCCCCTTCCAAATCAAGGACTATGTCAGACGCCTGTATTTACAGTAATTGGATAGCTTTTCAGTTCACCCACAAACACCGAGAACAAATATTGAGTGAAAATTACAGTTTTCCTTGGTGTGGCATGCGTCAAAGACGAGATTTAAAAAATAAACTAGCTGAACCGTGACAACCGTCGCCCTCAAGGCCCACCCCCATCTTCTCCGTCACTTCTCACCGACTGAGGGTATTCTATTCATCCACTTGACTCGGGCCAGAGAAGTGAAAAAAATCACACCTTAGAGGAAGGCCGAAACCCGAAGTGGAAATTGGATTTTCCATCGTGGTTGCAGACCGTCTTTCCACGGGGCAAGACTTTTTTTGCGTTGCCTTCTTTCCAAACGAAAAAAGTCGGTACATACAATCTATTGTGCTATTGTTGTTACGCTAGCGCAAGGGTGTGCGACAGTGTAAAGTGTAATAAATAAAAAAGTAACTTGAAAAGTATACGCACAAACGGCTGCCTTGTAATGCTTGTCGCAGAATGACGCACCGCAAGCTAAATAAGGAAAATTAAAGGATCCCTCCTGGGGACAATTCAAATTGGTTGGCCAGACGACGATTTCTACTGTTAGGTATTCTTTGAGGTGATGGTGCACAGCGTTAATTGATCATTTTGTGTCGCGTTTTCTCAAGCACTCAATTTCATTTGTTTTTTTTGGATTTCTGAATTGATTCAGAAAAGTGCATAAGAATCTCAAAACCAGCGGAGTACCCTTTAATAGGAGACCTATCACACCTGGCAGAATTGAAGAGTGCACTCAGTATTATCGAGAGAAATATAAACTCTTATACGTTTTTCGAAGACATGAAACCTTTGAGAATTATTTAGAGCATTCGGAGCTCAACAAAATGGAACAACCAAATGAAAGCAAAAAAACGTAGTTTTTGGCGAAGCTCCATTGATGGATTCTAAAGGAAGACTTAAATAATAACGCTTCGTAGATTGGTCTGTCGCATGTAAAATGTTCGACACGTGACGCAAGTAGGTGTCGCATCAGGTGATTACGTGGTGCGTTTCAATGTAACACCTACCGGAGCAGCAGAGATGAAAGTCTGGCGTAACGACTAAGGAGAAGTAACGCTATATTTACTGGATAATATGCGTCGAAGCTGTCATCGGCCGCATTCGACTCTCTTAGTAGGGTCGGGCATTCCTTATCCAAGAGGTTAGAGTCCGCGGCTACATAGCATAGCCATGTTGAAGGTATCTGAGCTCGATTCCCGGTATGTCCAGGATCTTTTCGTAATGGAAATTTCCTTGACATCCCTGGGCGTAGAGTATCATCGTACCTGCCACACGATATACAATTCCCACGATTCGCTATCGCATCGGTCAACGGAACCAACAATAGGAAGAATAACTACCGAGCGGAAGTGAAAGATGAAGCCTTAAACAAGGAACTACTCGTTGAGGCACTTCGTCAAGACGGCTATAACGAGGATATTGGCGCCACCGAGCTAACACAATGGATGGTAACGGCTTGTGACGCAACTATGCCACGAAAACTAGAGTCGAGGAACAAACGGCGACCGCTTACTGTTGGAATGACACGCTTCGTGCTGGTTGTATCAGAGTCAGAAATCGGGTTCAGAGAGCAGGGACGGAAGTTGAGAGAAGGGAGCGAAGGACGGCTTTTAGAAAAGCTAGGTCTGCACTCAAACGGGAGATCAGATTTAGTTAATTTAACTTCTACAAGGAGCTGTGCCGAGATGCAGACACAATCCGTGGGATAAAGAGTATCGAGTCATTATGGCCAATATCAAGGGCCCTTCGACACCAGCTGAGATTTGTCCAGACAAGCTGAAGTTGATCATGGTGGGTCTCTTCCCGAAGTACGATCCAACGTTGTGGCCACCAACGCCGTTCGGAGAAGACGCAGAAGCAATAGCTGAGGCACGGCAAGTGTCCAACGACGAGCTTGTAGACGCGGCGAAGCGACTAAAATCGACAAAAGTCCCTGGTCCAGATGGAATACCGAATGTAGCGTAGAAAGCTACAATCCAGGCATATTCAAACTTGTTCAGGAAAGTGTTGCGGAAGTGCCTTGACGAAGGTAACTTTCCAGAAATATGTAAGATCCAGAAATGGTACTGCTGCCAAAGCCAGGGTATCCATTGGGAGATCCAGCCTCGCTTTGGCCCATTGACCTGCTTGATAGGCTCGGAAAACTTAAAATAATCAGAAAATAATCATTTTCAATAGGCTGGCGCAGTGTAGTGTGCGCGGGTTGTCACAAATGAAGTTTGGATTCCGCAATAGCTTATCAACAGTAGGTGCAATTCGAGCAGTACTCAATAGTCGAAGCAGAAACGAATAGGAGATCGATACTGCGCCGTGGTCACGATAGGTGTGAAAAACGCATTCAACAGATGGGAGATGGGAGGCCATCGCCGCAGCACTGCACAGATTGCAGGTTCGCGACTATTTGTGCAAGATCCTGAAGAGCTACTTCCAGAGCAGAATCCTGATGTATGAAACAAATGAAGGGCAGAAGTCAATGCAAGTGTCAGCGGGTGTCCATCAAGGTTCCATTCTCGGTCCAACTCTTTGGAACAGAATGTACGACGGAGTCTTGACACTGCGAAGAGCTGGCAAAAGTCGTGAAATCATTCGCGTCAAATAAGGCACCGGCACCGTATGATATCCCGAATGCTTTCCTAAAAACGGCAGTCAATGTATATCCGTACATGTTCAGAACCGCGATGTAACGCTGCATAGATCAAGGAATCTTTTTCAGGATCTATAGAAGCGACAGAAATTGGTGCTACTACCGAAGGCGAGGAAACCACCAGGCGACCCGTTGGCGTATAGACCTATCTGTCTACTAGGTGCAGATGGCCTGTCTTACGATCAGTTTGGACTCAGGAAAGATATGTCTACTCTGAACGCTATCCAGTTGGTCGTTCAGACAGCTCAGCTGAGGTGGCAATCGAGCATATAAGGAGCAGCATCCATCACTTCGCGGTTGTCACTTTAAATCTGAAGAATGCGTTCAACAGCGCAATCTGTGAGGCGACAGGCCTATCTCTTCACCGCCTCAAGATACCGGTGCAGTTGTGTAAGCTTCTAAAAATCTGTTTTGGTGGTAGGATTCTAATGTACGACACAGAAGAGGGGCAGAAAAGCGTTCGAATTACCGCTAGAGTACCTAAAGGTTCAGTCCAGGGCCCGATGTTATGGATTGTGATGTACGATGACGTACTGAGGCTGCCCCTTCTGATGGGTGTGAAGATTCGTCGACGACATCACCCTAGTAGTCTATGGCGGATCGATGGAGGAAGAAGAGTTGACAGTAGCTCACTTTATCTCCAAAGTTGAGGACTGGGACTGGCCCGTCACAAGATTGAGAAGGTGGTGGTCAACAACCGCAAGACCTAGTAAAGGGCGCTTATCTCGATAGGTGATTATACCATGGAGTCCATGCGATCCTTTAGGCATCTTGGGGCAATGATCGATGACGATCTTAGCTTCGCTGGTCACGTAGATTTGTCTGTAAAAAGGCGAGGATTTTCAAGGTTGATGTCTAACGGCTCTGCTGTAATTGCCAGCAAACGCAAGCTCCTGACAGGCGTGGTGTTATCTATCTTGTGGTATGGAGGACCAATCTGGTCAAAACCGCATAGAACGAGTAGAAACCTAAAGCGGTTGGAAAGCATGTATGAGATCGATTCTACCCCATTACCCCATATGCCATTTCTCCGAATGACATAACCCCGAATTCCATTGCCCCGAATATACCATTACCCCGAATTCCATCACCCCGAATGCTATTTCCCCGAATTCACAATTATCTTGACATGATGATATTGATGACATTTCCCCATGATATTGGAATTCGGGGAAATGTCATTCGGGGTGATGGGTCGTTCGGGGATTTGGAATTCGGGGGTAATGGCGTTTGGATTAATGGCATTCGGGGAAATGGGATTCGGGGTAATGGGGTAGAATCATGGGATCATGTGCTTAAAAGTAGCAATCGCATTACCAAACAGTTGCTAAAGTTGTCGTTTGCATCATAGCCGAAATGACGCCCATCGGGCTCATCATCAAGAAAGATGTTCAATGCTTCAGTCAAGGACGTACCAGAGGAGTCCGCAATGCGTGTAAAGAGGAAACGCTCAGATGTTGGCATCAGGAATGAGATAACTCCATTAGACGTAGGTGGGCCCATCTGCTAATACCAAATGTGTCAGATTGGTTTAAAAGATGCCATGGGGAAATGAACTTCCATTTGGTCGCTCTAGAGTCTAGACAGTATTTGCTAACTGCCAATAAGCTTTCAAGAAGCCAACTGAAGGTTGTTGCTGGAGTTCGATAAAATTTCGTCAGAAATACTTCAAAGTCTTATCAGATCAAAAATGTTATCAAATTTTTTTAAAGGATCACCACGGCACATATAAGTCAAAAATCTGCTAATAAATACTAATAAATTCGAGAAGATTGGCTTGATTATTTTGAAACAGAGAAAATAAAATCAAATTTCTTCTATTTCCTCAATAGCTTGCTTAAAGCCAAAATTATGTACCAAATTTCCGCCAAAATTATGTACCGAAACCTCTACGAACGACATTAGGTTCGTTGTCAGACCTAAAAAAGAAATATGCAAAATGAGTGACCCCCTGATAAGTCGTCACGGCCCCCTAAGGGTCCGCGGACCACCGGTTGAGAAACCATGCTTTAATGGGTCGTCGGCTGTGCGGCAATCTCACACACACACGGATTCGATTCAATTGTGCAGTGTTACGATTCGGTTGCAGAGTCTGACCGACGTAAGTGAAGTGACCTAATAGTAGGTAATTATACTTATTTGCTTACCATGTGGTTTCGTTACTCATATAGAGTGTAATTTCACGATGGCTAAATAAATGCGCTCGATGGCTTGCCGCGAGTACGCGCAACATTTTTTTGAGATCGATAAGATGTTTATAAAAACTGAATTTCAAACGTGATCCCAACAAGTGTATTCGTCGCATTTCTAATGGAAAAACGTTGAGAAACTAAAACGAATTTCAATTCCGATGCACCACCAATCGCTTCATATGGATCCGTCTATGTTGCTGTGAGCGAGATTGCATATTCGTTCAGCCAAAACCTTAGCCTCGGTCGTTTTGTGAGGCACATGCTTAAAAATCTGACAAAGTTGTGAGTTTTTTTTCAAAATCCGTAATTTATGAAAAAGTTGAGAAAACTAAAACGAATTTTCAATTCCGATGCACCAATCGCTCATATGGATCCCGTCTATGTTGCTGTGAGCGAGATTTGATATATCTTCAGCCAAAACCTTAGCCTCGGTCGTTTTGTGAGGCTCATGCTTAAAAATCTGACAAAGTTGTGAATATTTTTCAAAATCCGTAAATTTAGGAAAAAGTTGAGAAAACTAAAACGAATTTTCAATTCCGATGCACCAATCGCTTCATATGGATCCCGTCTATGTTGCTGTGAGCGAGATTTGCATATTCGTTCAGCCAAAACCTTAGCCTCGGTCGTTTTGTGAGGCTCATGCTTAAAAATCTGACAAAGTTGTGAATTTTTCAAAACCGTAAATTTAGGAAAAAGTTGAGAAAACTAAAACGAATTTTCAATTCCGATGCACCAATCGCTTCATATGGATCCCGACTATGTTGCTGTGAGCGAGATTTGTATATTCATTCAGCCAAAACCTTAGCCTCGTCGTTTTGTGGGCCATGCTTAAAAATCTGAGATTTTTTCTTAAAAATCCGTATATTTAGGAAAAAGTTGAGAAAACTAAAACGAATTTTCAATTCCGATGCACCAATCGCTTCATATGGATCCCATCTATGTTGCTGTGAGCGAGATTTGCATATTCATTCAGCCAAAACCTTAGCCTCGGTCGTTTGTGAGGCCATGTTGAACACTGTTTTTTTAGATTTAAATCATAAGCAAAAGTTGAACTAAAATTTTTATTACCGTCTTGTGGTACATTATGGGACTCATCATGCTTACTAATGTTTATTGCATTGCGAATATTATTGCGTTTCTTTTGATTTTAATTGATTTCCCTCTCAGCCTGATTTGTAGTTAGCGCTCGTTGCATGCAACAGTTAATGGCAAAATTTGTTTCGATTTTAAACATCAATAATGGTCAAACCTATTTACCATCACATTCAGCCAAAACCTTAGCCTCGGTCGTTTTGTGAGGCACATGCTAAAAATCTGAGATTTTTCTAAAATCCGTAATTTAGGAAAAAGTTGAGAAAACTAAAACGAATTTTCAATTCGATGCACCAATCGCTTCATATGGATCCCATCTATGTTGCTGTGACGAGATTTGCATATTTCTTCAGCCAAAACCTTAGCCTCGGTCGTTTTGTGAGGCGCATGAATTGATACACTGTTTTTTTAGATTTTAATCATAAGCGTTGCTAATTAATTTTATTACCGTTCATTGTTGGGTGTATATTATTGGGAGACTCATCAATGCTCTTTCTAATAAGTTTATTGCAGTTGAACGAATATTATTGCGTTACTTTTTGATTTTATTGATTTCCCTCTCAGCCTCGATTTCTGTAGTTAGCCTCGAACTTGCATGCAAGTCAGTATGGCAAAATTTGTTTTCGCATTTTAACATCAATAAGTGGTCAAACCTAAAGGTTTTTATATGTTTTCCGCCTTGGAAAAGACGTGATCTTTCAATGCAGCTATCGGTTTTATGATAAAATGCACCAAAACCTTAGCCTCGGTCGATTTGTAGTTAGCCTCGAAAGAACCCTACAACAGCAAATTAAAATATCGAGGCTAAATCGAGCTAACTACAAATCGCTGCAATTGGTGGTGGTTTTTGAAACAGTGGCTTGACGTGAATATTAACGCACTATCGTGCGGGTTGCTTTGGTTGGTTCGAGTGTTTTGGGTGGCGGCGGCGACGGTAGGCGGCGGTGAGTGGCGAGTTTTGGGTGGTGAGGCGGTGGTGAGTGGCGAGGTGAAATGATGGCTGGGTATGCACAGCTAATCACTCCAAGCCCAATTTTGGCGGAGCTATTTCACAGCCCTACCTTGTTTGATACAGGTGAGCAGCGAATGAACACGGTGCGGGGTTGTTTGTAGGGATTTGACGAGCGGTGGTTTTAGGCGATCGGTAACAGCGAAGAAACACAATTTAGTGGAGCGAGAACACAAACAATAACAACTTGTAGCGACAGTGTTTGCCAGGTAAATTATTTTATTTTAATATTTTTTACTAAGATTGCTGCAAATCTGTACATTTTTATAACCTAAGTACTTGTTTTCCGTATATTTATTAATAAATTGTATAAAAAAACTGTATATTTTAAACTTTTAATTAAGTGGAAAAAAATAATTATAAAGAAAAATCATGTAAACAAATAATGTAAATAAATAATGTGAATAAATAAGATATAAATAATGTAAATAAAATAATATAAATAAATAATGTAAATAAATAATCTTTGTAAAAAATAAAAAATAAATTTCCTATTAAAATTTCACATGAAACAAACAAGTGTTTTAATATAATGCCAAAATATGGAATCAAACATCATCTTTTCATTTACACGCTTGTTTATTACACAATAAAGCTACTAACACCAAATAAACTACTTCAAACATAGAAACATGGAACACGAATATTCATTAGTGTATAGACATTTATTTATTTTTTTTGTTAGTAGACGAGCATATACAAACATTTACAATATTTGCGTGGTCTGTAACTAAACTGGCCCAAAAACCAAGGGTTTAATTGTAACCTTAAAATGGCGGGTTACAACATTCATAACATTTGAACTCATTTATATTTAGGTGGAAAGATATAAATTTCGAGCTACACGTTCGTACACCAATAACAAATAGGGTATGCGAGCGAATCTGAAACTAATATGTAAGTGAAGATGCAGTAGGTAGTAGCAAAATAATAATATAGATCTCAAGAAGATAAAAACCGCCTTGGCTTGGAGCCTAGGAATGCTAATTTATATAAAACCGTTATCTCACGGTGATTACATATGGCATGAAAGCCAGGTGAAAAGGAACAGAATATCGATTAGTAGATATGAAATGCAAATCTTGAAAGAGATAATCAAGTATGTAGAGACAGACCTAGAGGAAAAGTTCAATTATCAAGATTATACACGGTAAAACTGCAGTCAAGAAAATTAGAATAATTTGTATTTCTATTTGTATTTATTTATTTATTTCATCTGACCTTTTAAGTCTTAATGAAAAAGGTTGGATGGGGAAAAGCTTCCTTGAGTCAGCCCCATTATGCCGGAAAACAAGAAAGCGTAAAAACCCCATATCTTTCGAAAAATAACAGAGAACTTAAGCTTAATAATAGTAAACAGCAGAAAACAAACGAAAACAATTTAAAACTTATCTCTTTAAATAGATGAACTTAAACATTTCGGGAAGTCGGGATCATTGATCCAGTTGATACACGATGTTTGTAGCGGGTCGGTTTGAGTACAGGACTTGGACAGAGACTCACCTGTTCAAATTAGTAAATGTTCATATGGTTTATATCGAATATTACGCTGTCGATCAATCAATCCCGTTGTATTCGCCGACAAAATGTTGTTGAGGTGTCGTGGAAGTCGAAGATCGAGTAAACTTCGTTGAACCGCATGGACATGAAACGTATCGGGGCATGCATGCCATAGTTTGATGACCGGCTACCGACGGTGCAAAAGTTTCTTGAGCGAAGATTCCGTTCAGGAACATAAATGCCAATTTGGCCTAATTATTTCGGGGTGTCAATGTCTCCGTAAAGAGTTTTGCTACAAAAACCGCCTGTGCGGTCGTACGCCCTATGTTCGAGGGTTTCTATACCCAATAATTGGCAAAGTTTCTCGTAGGGTGGAAGGTTCGAAGGATCGTTCCATGGTAGATTACCGAAGGGCATAGCCAACAAATCTTCTTTGGATGGCCTCATCCTCGCTATCCAGGTTGCGTTGATATGGACACCATATGGACTGATCCGAATTCTAAAATCGACCGTACAAGCGCACAGTATAAGCTTTGAGGCACAGAGGATTGTGGAATTCGTCGGCAATCTTGAATAAAAACCAAGTTTGTCGTTTGCTTTGGCATCATATCCGAGTAGTGTAATGAGGATTACTGTGTCATATCGAAAGGAGACTCCCAGGTTGAAGCTGAAATGAAACATGAGATAAAAGAAAAATAAAATAATTTAAGATAAACATCGTTGAATGTTCCATTGCCCCAATAAGTACTTTAAATAAATTATTCAAAGTACTTATTGGGCAAAGATTGAGGCTATTATAGAACTTTCATTTAGTTATATAAAATTAGGATTATATTGTTATTCAGATAGAAAAAAAATGAATGCAATGTTTTAAATGATGCAAATGTAGAATAAAAGAAAGAGTAATTTATTTCAAACTAGTGGACCCGGCAAACTTCGTCTTGCCATCAAGTAGGCTGCTGAAAACATCATAGAACGTCCCATACAAAAACTGGCAAGCTCCGTTCAATCCTGGTTTTCTAACTTCCCGGTGAACATTTCTGAGCTTTTTTATACACACAAACACGTCGGAACACTTCAGGATTATACTAAATGGAAAAGTTCAAAATCTGATGGCCCGTTCTCAAGCCATTTCGTGACATACAAACAACATTCCATTTTTATTATATAGATTAATCAAATTAGATGTCTGTCAACCATCTCAAGCCAGGTAAAACTAAACACCTCTCAAGGATGTCACACCTCTGAAGCACTCAAATATTGACTCAGCAACACCTCGCACGCATGTACGTTTTACATCAGCAGCAATGTTTACCAAACACTTTGCGGAACAAACACTCTTCGGTCGTCGGTGAAGCTAATAGTTTGCGTTGTTCCAAATTGTACAAATTACCGTCGTGGGATAGAACTTTCGATTCCATCGGCAACATTACGTCAAACCACGCTACGCCTCTTCTTCAAAAAGTGTCTTCGTCTTCTGATGTCAAGTAACTTGAACTTCAACACCAACCTTGACAAGTGTGTACAAACACCTCGGCGTCGAGCTTGAAGCTAATTTAGTGCCAGTTGCCATCAGGTCTGGAAGCCTGAACGTGTATTCAAATTAGTTTACCGAACAGCAGCAATTGAATCTGTTTAACCCGCTCCAAGAGGTGGTGAGAGCAGAAACGGAAACGGCCTTAATGGGCTGGAAGCGAGAAGCAAATTTAATCACTTCCTGGTTGGGAACGGCCTTCTTGACACCTCTCGAGACAAAGCAGCTTCACGTTGCGGAACCCTGTCCGATACGATGTCTGCGGAAGAAAGGTTGCAGTAATTCGTTTTAGGGTTAAAGGAGATAGAAGAACGAAAAAAGCTTCTTAGTGTCTTTTGTGGATTCCGGACAACACTGGTAGAATAAAAAATACACGTGTTTATGGAAGTAAAAGGATCGGAATCCATCCCTTGTGGCGTTTGAAAAATTGAAGGAAAGGCCATGGACTGCAAAAGATATCCGCTTAGATCTCATACTCACTTTCAATTTTGAACACTATTTTGCGGGATTGTGTCCGGCATTCTCACAGCGTTCACGCCCATCGTACAGCCACCCTACAGGTATAGCACACAGATATGGATCAGAGTTGGAATAAACGGACAATATCTCATTAAATAGAGTTGCAATAATGCAGAACACATTTTACCTACGTGGGCAATCAATCAATGAGGCATCGCAAACAGTAACAACAAGCCTAAGTAATATTTTTCGATCGTAGGAAATAATATGTCAACCATATTCCTAGAAGCGTTATTCATTACTGTGGCGCACTGAAAACCATAGACCAGTATTGCCCACATTTCTTATCTGTACCAAAGGTCAAAAATCTTTTTTATTTGTACCAGAAGCTACTGAAAATCTGTAGGTACCACACCTCCAACATAAATTTTGAGAGAAACTATTAAAATCCAAATTAATTTGAAAATAGTTAATATTGAAATAATTTCACCTATTAGGGTGTGCCATGTATTTGGACAGAGTGTTACGCGTAATAATTAGACACTTCACTTGATTTTGCCGTAAATGGCCAAATTTTATACGCATAACGGTCTGTCCAAATTCTTTGATCATCCTATATAATTATGATATGATACTAATTTCCATAAAATGTAATTATGGAAATAGTATCATTCGATATTGTATATTTCTTTTGCCATTGGACTGCGAGTGCGGCCTTATAAGTGCGACAGTTTGAATAAAAATGCGGGATTGTATCGAATCATGTTGGTGTCTTCAGAGCATTTATTCTCTGATTTCCGAAGCACACATACCCGATTTGATTCCATTGCGCACTTTTCTTAACGTTTCCACTTGTAAAAACTTCTGCGGTAGTTCAGTGGCGTGAATCCCGAATTTTACGCATATAAGATTTTGGATTTTTTGTTTTCAAATTAACCATTCACAAACAATTGGGTGGGTAATGTCTGTTACATTACCCGCGGGGTTGACGTAGAACTACTATGGACTCAACTTCGATCAATTCTGGGTCAGACGCTAACAACAGTGCGGTGCTTATGGCAGATGATAGAATGTTTTATATAGGTGCTGTGACTGTGAGTATTCAATCACGTTTCAATGAAGATCTGTCATTTGGTTTGGATGCCTTTTCAGAGTTTCGGATTTTAAGACACGACCGCATGACGTTAACTACGCCATGTGATTTGCTGCATTAGAATTAAGGCCGCACGGGACGTTATTATAATTACCCCATCTATTGGAGAAGCAAATCTCAAGTACTACTCCATATATCCATGTGAAAAATTTATCACTATATTCCATATATGTACTGTATGACCCATTTACTTTTCAGCTTCATCGGTTCACTAAAACTCGAGATTTCTTCTGCAAAGTTTTGATGATAATTGTTAGAGTGAGACATAATATAGGAAAAATAGCACGGTCTCCCGTGTCACCTTAAGTCAATTGTCATAATTGCAACCTTCCTTTAGTTATAATTCAGAATGAAATGGTTTGTGAATTTAAGACAGTGAGGAGTTCTCCGTTCGGAGAAGTGCCCCAGTCATCGATATCGTCATCAACACCTAAATTTAAATTTTTTGTGTTGTCGATTCTTCTTCTTGGCAATAACGTCCTCACTGGGACAGAGCCTGATTTTCGCTTAGTGTTCAATGAGGCTCATTGAGCACTTCCACAGCTATTTACTGAAAGCTTTCTTTGCAAAAATTGCATTTTCGCATTCGTACATCGTGTGGCAGGTACGATGGAACTTTATGCTCAGGGAAGTCAAGGAAATTACAATTCTCGAAAAGATCCTGAACTGACCAGGAATTAAACTCCAGACACCTTCAGCATGGCTTTGCTTTGTAGCCGCAGACTTTAACCACTCGGCTAAGGAAGGCCTCTATTTGCAATTGTCAATTATTCATAACAAATCAGATACTGTATGATGCTGAGAGAAGAATCAAGAGATTATAGCAAGTATGGGGTATCCCCATTAGGAAATATTACACAATTAACTCTTTAGTACACATTTGTTGGCCCTGAAAATGGCCGATTGAATGGTGAGATTCGAGTTACCAATTCTGGAAGCACGAGTCGATCTACAACCCAGACTACCAGAATGTACATATAACAAAATCACCTTTTGCGTTATGCGATGCTTATATTGCAAAGATCCCGTAATAAGATGAAAATTTGCATACAATGCGAGTGCACAGATTTTATTACGAATTAACCTGCAACCTTATATGACTTATTTATGATAACAAAGTTGATTTGACAGCTGCTACGGATTGATTCGACTTCCTTTGTACGTTTATACGGAATTAAACAAAATGCACTGACGAACTCAGAAAATAGCGTTCTATGCGAGGAAATTCACCAATCAAACGAATTCATTCACCATGTTGTGCGAGTATGATGTAATTCGCACAAGTAAACGACTTTTTTACGCAAATTGTTTGCGACTTCTGGTTGTCTGGGAAATCTTGAGTGATCTACACACCCGGTCGCTGGATTTGCAGCAGCTTGATGATCAAGAGCTCTGTGGCACAGGTAGCGAGGAGCTGAGCAGGTTCGTCGGATCGCTCATCAGCTCAAAGACGAAAATAGAATGGAATCAAATTGAACGAAGGAGGTATGCTTTATACCCTTAGATTAGCAGATGATCTCCTCCTTTTCGTATTCTACGCTATCTGATCTGGGAAATAGGCTATATGAAATTGATGTCTTGGCAAGGGTTACAAGATGAGCATTATGCTGTTATTGCATCCTGACGGCATTGCACTAGCGTCATCGCAAACATTCTTAAATTCCGTATTGCCGATTATTCGTAACAAATCAGATATTGTGTGATGCTACGAGATGAATTAAGAGATAGCAGCAAGTATGTGGTAAACATTAGGAAATTATTGCTATCAATGCTGTGTTTACTAATCATGAGAAGCTCTGACTCCTGCTGTTGTTTGGGAGGGGCTTCAACCCGAAGGTCATTCGTCCGTTGAATGAAACCGAATCTGTTGGAGGTTGTTAAAAGTTCATTTATTTAATTTCATTTTACATATTTGTACATTTTACATTTCAAGTGATGCTGCTTATGCATTTCAGCTGAACCGAATCTGTCGAAAGTAGCATGTTTTACACAATTTGAATTGCAGACAATGCACCTCCCTTTCGTTTTCTTCGCTTTCTTCTGATCAACAAATCTAGGACAAGGTACATGAAGTTGATTTTCTTGGTTGGGATTTACATATCTTGAAAAATTTACAGGCGCGTTCGGATGGATAGTAAAATATCAACATTATTTTCATAGCTTACAATAAATTAATATCACGAATGTTTGCTTTCGAGTAAATTTTAAGTATTTCTGATCAATGTACGTAAAAGTTATGAAAATCGGGATTCGAAACCCAATACAAGCGTTAATAAGAATGCTTTGATTCATATACTTTGACATTTACAATAGATTTCTTTATTTAAACTGACATATAGAAAAATTTTGTGATCAATCAATGATTCTGATGCTCATTACAACTGGTCAAGAACCAGTTTATTGAACAGTATTTTAAATCTGTATCAATTTTAATACATTTTCCAATTTACGTACTCGAGAATTTAGGAAATGTTCCCCCATTATATGATAAATTAACGACGCTGTTTGAAATGCCATACAATGCTAAGCACTATGAAGTTATTACGATCTGACGGTGCTGCAGCGGCGTCCACGGGTAAATTATCAAATTTCATGTAATTATGTGGGGTAAATTATGTAAACCAAATCAAGTTTTGTACAATACCGCGAGATTTAGATCATGATAGATAAATCAGGAAATATTATTAATAAACCCTTTTATGGAAGTTTGTTGGCCCTGAAAGGGCCGATTGAGCTGGATGCTGTTACAGATGAATAGCACTACGGGATGTTATCAGTTGATTGCCATGGTTGAACGGGAGATCACCAACGAAAGTGTATAGGGTAGAAGTACCAATTATGGCTATAGTACTAATTATGGCAATAGTGGAACAAAAAGAGATTTTTTTATTGTTTCACTAGACTATAATGGCTTATATTCACAGGAATGATTAAACTATTTTTTTTTGATGGTAACTAAACCTTGAAAAGAACATTCGTGCAATAAGCTTCGAAAAATGAGCATTTGAAAATTTTGCCTCACATATATGTAAGCTTCTTAGCAGTTGGCTAAGGGACCTTCGTTACGAAATGTATGTTTTCATCCGATAAACTATTTCAACCGATGAATGTATGTTGCCTAGTGAGAACAAATGAATTAATTTAGCTAGTATGCAATCAATTCTACTGTCTTAAGTTGGAAATCGTGTTATTTCCACTATGTCGATAACTGGAACCAAGAGTGTATGAGAGCCCAATTATGGCAATACTCTGGAGGCGGTTTGTTTACATTTTCTGATCAGTGAAATAAAAGAAGTGAAGCTATTTTACGGGTGACTTCCACGACGGGACGGTTCGATAAGGCATTATCTTCATGTTTTGTACTCAATTACTAAGATTTTTCAATCACACGTTCGAAAACGTTCGCGAGCGGAAGATGCTAATTTCATGGTGGAGAGGGGTTTTCAGCGACACAGCGATTTTTGAATTTTCCCTCTTTTTTCGTTAAAAATTGGCACTGGAAAGGTAATATGAGATCATTAATGCTGTTTTGTATCATAATTTGCATTTACACTACATTTTGACTTCTTTTTTCGAAAATTAATTTTCTCCCATAAACCCATTGCAAAAAAATGATTTAACATCTATTTAACCCAAAATTTTGGAAAATTTTATGAGCGATATCTTCATTACATATTGGCGTTGCATTATCATTGGCTCTTCATGGCGTTTGAGTTCATTTTTTGCAAATATTCGATAATCCATAATTGGTACACTTTTATGTCGAATGCTAGGGACGCTATGCCATAATTGGTACACAAAGCAACGCTTTTTAAATCCATTTTTAGAGCTTAAAGTCAATTTAGTACTAAAACTGTTTAAATCAACAGATTCGCAAGGCTTCACACTAGTAATTGACACCAACAAGTCATACTTGCGTTTTAGAAACGCGGTTACAACTTGATTTTTATCACTACTGTTGACATATGCATCCATAATTGGTACACCTACCCTATATGAACAAGTGCTCTGCTTGACTGTACTACCGATGCTGAGTTTATCACGAGTTGAAATCTGGAAGCGCGGGTCGGTCAACCTAGAAATTCTTGAGCAATTTCACAAACCAGATGCTGGATTGGCAGCTTGAAGATTAACAGCTCAGCAGGTGCTAGAAGCAGTGAGGTACTTCTCGCTAAGCAAGTTCGGAGGAGCTCTTACCAGCTCGAAAGCGGAAATGGAATGAAACTGAATCCGACGAAGGCAGCATGTGTTATAACCTTAGAATAGTAGATGATGCTCCTCCCTTTTGTGCTCTTCGCTTTCTGAATCGACCAATCTGGGAAATGGGTATGTGCCAATAATATGTTGGGCTTAGAATTACTTGAAAATTGCAGAGAATGCTAATGCGTGAGAAATTGGTCGAAAATGAATTGTTGGAAGAGTTGACATTCACTAAATATTCATTACGAGCTATTGATAATCAATAGTTTTCTTAATTATGAAAGTCAATTTCTGATCCATGGGTGCTAAAGTTATTACAATTGTTCAATGAGAATGTCTCTTCAAAAGCATTCTAAATATGTCGCAATTTTGTTACATGTGATAATTTTCGTAATCAAAATGTTTTCAAAATATATGGAACATCAAAACGCTGTAGGAAATGCCGCTCTATTTAACAATCGTTGTTGAAATGTTGAGCACTCACTCCGACGGCACTGCAGCAGTGTCCGCGAGTATACTCACAAATTGTTGAGTCATAAATTTTGTATGTTATTATAAACTATTTGGACAGGTATGTGCTGAACCCCACAAGTAAACGACATGAACCTTTGATGTCTTTTCTTTCGATGGAGGTGCTAATCAAGGAATTTCGTTAGGCCAGCAAAAATTATAAACGTTTAAAACATTCATGCCAAAGTAACGCTATTGTTTTGAAATTCCAATTTCACTCCTGTACAGAGAAGAAAGACGTAGTCCTATGTCAAAACGCATTAGAAAAGAAAATTGAGTTGAATAACGGGCTCAGTTCCAGTGGGTACGTAACGCCAGGATTAATAAGAATAAGAGTATGCGTAATCTGTTTTTAAGGGCAGCCTCGAAATTCAACATGTTGAGTGCTAACAAGGTGACAAACTCATTCTACTACTTAAAATCAAAATGGCATCAAAATTCAAGATGGCCGCCAGATTTCCACACTTGAATTAATGCTCTTGTTCTTCACTCGACTCTAATGGCGTTTTTGGTTTTAAACCTGGGGTTAGAGCTGACCCGACTCGCAATAAACGAACGAAAACGGATCCAGGTTCGAATCAAATCGAATGTGTCATACTTTCATTCGAACTGTCAGCCACACAGTTTCATGAAATTTCGCTTCTCTGAGTGCAAAATTACAAAATAAAGTCTCAATAGTAATGCAACATATATTACGAATGCTCTCGTAAACATCTCCTGTAATTAAAATTTTGCTATAATCGGTAATTTTGATAATTATAAAAATGTAAACAATCAATTTTTGACAGTTGAACCCCGCTCAGGTTGGATCGCAAAAAATCGGCAGAGCGAACCTCGTTGAGTTTGGTCGAACCTGGGCGGATCCGGGTTCGACCCGACTAAATAAAAAAACATTTTGACAGCTGTTAGAGCGGATCCAGGGCGAAACTAGGTTCGCCCCAGCAATAAATGAAAACGTCATAAGAAAACACCACGATTGAAACAAAAAATAATGTTTTCATTGATTGCTCTCGCCATATACGTCGAAATCGTAGAACATGATTTAGAAATTTCATAGGGTAAATTCCATTGCACCTAGGTTTCGTAGCCTATACTACCAGTTTTTTCTTAGCTTTCTGATGGTGATCTCAGAATTCTAAACGAGCGGTGCGCTAATGGTGAAAAAACGGGTTTTCCCAACAAAATAGTGGCCAAATTCAAAATAGCCGCCAACATTTTTTAGTCTCAGATGAAAGCTATATCCTTCCTCTATACGATGCCACTAAGTTTGCTATGTCCTCCAAGAGAAATATGAGACATGTCGCGTGAAGAAATTCCTAAGATTTATCAAAACATAGGTTTTTTTGCAAACTGTTTAGCTAGCTGGCCTAGGGGTCCACCAATTAGAGATAACCCTTAGTTTTAGCATATACTAGCGATCAGTCTCATAAAATTGGAATTCTAACTATGGGTGTCGATGGCGGCCTGGTTTCAACGAGAATTGCTCAGTAATAATTGTTGTCCTCTTTCAAGACCGAAATTGGGTTTTGAGGGATAATTTCCAAAAGGGCCAAGAGCCTGGGTTACAGTGAGAAGTTTTGTTCCCAAATGGTTGCTTCTTAGTTACGAAAACAGATTTTTATTTCTATTTCCATATAATTTTCATAAGGATCGCGTTGAAATCGCCTTCTCCTCGCGTTTTTAAGGCTCAAGTAAAAATGGTGCAATAGTAAAAACTGAAAAAGAAGTTTTCTCCTATTAAACCATCAAATCGAAGAAAATAAAAACACACAACTGTTTTGTTGGAAAATTAAAGAAGTATGTGTTTTTATTTTTTCGATTTGTTGGTTTAAAAGGAGAAAACTGCTTTTTCAGTTTTGACTTTTGCACAATTTTTACTTGGGCGTTTAGACGGTTCAAGAGTTTAGTTTAGTGTAGAATATTCCGAGGAGCACTCTTCAAATAAAACTCTGCCGTTAGAATTGCTTTGCGAATTATTCCATGAGCGATGTTTGGCATTGAATTCACCAATTACAAAAAAAAATGTCGTATTGCAATTCTATTTCCGCTTATGCTTTAGCTCAGGCAGCAAAAAAGAAATAATTTTGAAAATTGAAAGAGTAGATAGTAATTGTTAATTATAGAATAGAACTAAAACAAGATAAAATATACTAAATTTGGAAACAGTGTTGGGCATGACGTTATCGGGGGCCTAGATCAATTAGCATTTTACTAAGCTGATCGTCAACATTATGTTCCACAGTATATTTCATGATACCCATTATTGGTAATCAATATTTAACAAGTACGAAGTGATGTTCTCGTAAATGTATGCACCGAAACTTAAAAATTGCACAAACTGCAGTAAGCACCTGCACTTTTCATCAAATTATAATGAGAAAACCGCTCCAACTTTCGGTAATTGAGAATTGTTCCATGGAACCACTATTACTGCCTTAAATCATTTTGCATACAGCACCAGGACCGGATAGGTACCTGCTGTTAGTCAGCGCAGCACTACTGTTGTAAATCTAATTCGCGAGAACAATGGCCAACGTTGGGAAGTGCCAACACCAGGACCAACAGTATACATTAATAAATTATGAATTGAAGCCGGTCTCTCTCTCTCTCTCACCTGTCTGCAGAGCAGGAGCCTGTAAGAATAACGCCGATCCTGCAGCAACAGAAGCGTCCGTATCAACCGGCAACGACAGCGAAAAAATGGCTCCGCTAAAGCCAACTTTGACAATAGAGTGCTAATAACAATATTAAATTACCAAACCGCAACTAACTTCATGGTGGTGTGCAATATTTTTTTTAGTTGTTCTCTTACACAGCATTGAGGATTTCAAGACGATTCCTTCGACAATCTATGCCAACGAAACATCCTGACTGATTCATCTACTTGCTTTGAGCTTTTAGCTTTAAGCTTGTTTGAGGCTCAATTGTGCTCAATATTTCACATTTTGTTGTGTATTGACAACATGTATTGAGTTGTTGGTAATCTAGAACGCTAGATTAAGATGGATAAATTATGGGTGAAATAATGAAAAAAAAAAAATCCACGTGCTCAGATGGGATTCGAACCCACGACTCTTGATGCTAGACGAGTGCTTTACCAATTAAGCTACCGAGCCGCTTGGTGACCCAACAACTCAGAAGGTTGATGCGTGGTCTGTGTGGATTTGAATTCGATACTTATAACCTTCTGAGTTGTTGGGTCACCGCGATGCTCTAGTATTATTGCATTGAAAATGTCCCGTGTGCTATAACTACGCACGTCTTCTCTTTCCCTAAATATTTTTCAGTAAGACACCCCCTTCCAAATCAAGGACTATGTCAGACGCCTGTATTACAGTAATTGGATAGCTTTTCAGTTCACCCACAAACACCGAGAACAAATATTGAGTGAAAATTACAGTTTTCCTTGGTGTGGCATGCGTCAAAGACGAGATTTAAAAAAAAAACTAGCTGAACCGTGACAACCGTCGCCCTCAAGGCCCACCCCCATCTTCTCCGTCACTTCTCACCGACTGAGGGTATTCTATTCATCCACTTGACTCGGCCAGAGAAGTGAAAAAAATCACACCTTAGAGGAAGGCCGAAACCCGAAGTGGAAATTGGATTTTCCATCGTGGTTGCAGACCGTCTTTCCACGGGGCAAGACTTTTTTTGCGTTGCCTTCTTTTCCAAACGAAAAAAGTCGGTACATACAATCTATTGTGCTATTGTTGTTACGCTAGCGCAAGGGTGTGCGACAGTGTAAAGTGTAATAAATAAAAAGTAACTTGAAAAGTATACGCACAAACGGCTGCCTTGTAATGCTTGTCGCAGAATGACGCACCGCAAGCTAAATAAGGAAAATTAAAGGATCCCTCCTGGGGACAATTCAAATTGGTTGGCCAGACGACGATTTCTACTGTTAGGTATTCTTTGAGGTGATGGTGCACAGCGTTAATTGATCATTTTGTGTCGCGTTTTCTCAAGCACTCAATTTCATTTGTTTTTTTTGGATTTCTGAATTGATTCAGAAAAGTGCATAAGAATCTCAAAACCAGCGGAGTACCCTTTAATAGGAGACCTATCACACCTGGCAGAATTGAAGAGTGCACTCAGTATTATCGAGAGAAATATAAACTCTTATACGTTTTTCGAAGACATGAAACCTTTGAGAATTATTTAGAGCATTCGGAGCTCAACAAAATGGAACAACCAAATGAAAGCAAAAAAACGTAGTTTTTGGCGAAGCTCCATTGATGGATTCTAAAGGAAGACTTAAATAATAACGCTTCGTAGATTGGTCTGTCGCATGTAAAATGTTCGACACGTGACGCAAGTAGGTGTCGCATCAGGTGATTACGTGGTGCGTTTCAATGTAACACCTACCGGAGCAGCAGAGATGAAAGTCTGGCGTAACGACTAAGGAGAAGTAACGCTATATTTACTGGATAATATGCGTCGAAGCTGTCATCGGCCGCATTCGACTCTCTTAGTAGGGTCGGGCATTCCTTATCCAAGAGGTTAGAGTCCGCGGCTACATAGCATAGCCATGTTGAAGGTATCTGAGCTCGATTCCCGGTATGTCCAGGATCTTTTCGTAATGGAAATTTCCTTGACATCCCTGGGCGTAGAGTATCATCGTACCTGCCACACGATATACAATTCCCACGATTCGCTATCGCATCGGTCAACGGAACCAACAATAGGAAGAATAACTACCGAGCGGAAGTGAAAGATGAAGCCTTAAACAAGGAACTACTCGTTGAGGCACTTCGTCAAGACGGCTATAACGAGGATATTGGCGCCACCGAGCTAACACAATGGATGGTAACGGCTTGTGACGCAACTATGCCACGAAAACTAGAGTCGAGGAACAAACGGCGACCGCTTACTGTTGGAATGACACGCTTCGTGCTGGTTGTATCAGAGTCAGAAATCGGGTTCAGAGAGCAGGGACGGAAGTTGAGAGAAGGGAGCGAAGGACGGCTTTTAGAAAAGCTAGGTCTGCACTCAAACGGGATGCAGATTTAGTTAATTTAACTTCTACAAGGAGCTGTGCCGAGATGCAGACACAATCCGTGGGTAAAGAGTATCGAGTCATTATGGCCAATATCAAGGGCCCTTCGACACCAGCTGAGATTTGTCCAGACAAGCTGAAGTTGATCATGGTGGGTCTCTTCCCGAAGTACGATCCAACGTTGTGGCCACCAACGCCGTTCGGAGAAGACGCAGAAGCAATAGCTGAGGCACGGCAAGTGTCCAACGACGAGCTTGTAGACGCGGCGAAGCGACTAAAATCGACAAAAGTCCCTGGTCCAGATGGAATACCGAATGTAGCGTAGAAAGCTACAATCCAGGCATATTCAAACTTGTTCAGGAAAGTGTTGCGGAAGTGCCTTGACGAAGGTAACTTTCCAGAAATATGTAAGATCCAGAAATGGTACTGCTGCCAAAGCCAGGGTATCCATTGGGAGATCCAGCCTCGCTTTGGCCCATTGACCTGCTTGATAGGCTCGGAAAACTTAAAATAATCAGAAAATAATCATTTTCAATAGGCTGGCGCAGTGTAGTGTGCGCGGGTTGTCACAAATGAAGTTTGGATTCCGCAATAGCTTATCAACAGTAGGTGCAATTCGAGCAGTACTCAATGTCGAAGCAGACAGAATAGGAGATCGATACTGCGCCGTGGTCACGATAGGTGTGAAAAACGCATTCAACAGATGGGAGATGGGAGGCCATCGCCGCAGCACTGCACAGATTGCAGGTTCGCGACTATTTGTGCAAGATCCTGAAGAGCTACTTCCAGAGCAGAATCCTGATGTATGAAACAAATGGAAGGCGCATCAGAACGTTCAATGCATGAAAGAGAGACAGATAGAAAATACCAGGTCAACCAGTCAGTGATTTTCGATAGCGATCGATATAGATTCGTTTTGAATAGATCGTTTTAGGTATGAATGAATGAATATATAAGGAATCAATTCAGGTGAGTAAAGTGTTGCCAGTATGGCTGATGTGAAGAGTGTGATTTGGGGCCTCTGCATGAGGCATGTTCGTCTGCCGGCGCGGTGTAATGAAAACACCCCGTTAGCTTGCTGATGGCCTCAACAATCAGTCTACCCAAATATGGGTAAAGTTTACCCATAATCGCCGAAAAGTGCACACACTCATTTAATGGGTAAATGAGCTTCACGCAGAAGAATTTCTGTATGTTAAGATAACAATCCTGTCAATTAGTTTTAATTACGCACAAATAGTTGTTTCGAAATAAAATTAACTTATGCCAACACTAAATTAACGTTAAATCAAATACACACACTTCTTTGATAGAGCTATCCACTTGTACTTATAACAATTATAATTTTGATAATTATCACTATTCGGAAACATTCACCTCCCTAGACTTCAAGTCATGCTCACAAATCTACTTACTTCTAACTTGCAAGGAATAGTGTAGGTGCTAAGACGACCACCTCTCACGCAGGAGACGACATATCAAGTTTGTCGACTCGCCCTTTGTTTTCATTTTTGCAATGTTATTTTTAGATCGATAAAGCAGCACCGAATCTTTTCAGATATATTGATAAAGCAGAACAAAATGCTGAGTAAACATTGCAAAATATTGTAAACTCAATAAATTTCACTTTGAGTCAACTAAAATATAGTTAAATTTTGACGTTTGACGTTTGTAAATTCAATCAAAAATATAGTTATCAACAACTATATGGTATAGTTATGCTTATCAATATACTGTCAATTCAACTATATATTTAGTTATCTCCAAATTTACCTTAAAATATAGTTAAATTGACCAGAAAAATGATTACGAACACTATATTTTGTTCTCCGTGTTTACTCATAAAAATTTATTTTATTTATTATATTTTATATTTTGCTTTTTTTTTGTTTTTTTTTCTTTATATGTATATACTGCAATTTTATGTCTTAATTATATCAACTACTTTCTTGTTATCGTCACAGCTCGAACATTGTCTAACTTCAATTTGTGTTTCAGAGATAGGGATAAACGAGTGATATTTCTGAGTGCCTTGAACTGTTTTTGCACTTGAAAATAGTGGGTTAAGTTCTTGTGCAATGATATCATATTCCTCAGTAGTTGAATAACAAAAGAAGATTTGTGGAAGCTGTTCTTCTTTCCGATTTTGAGCCCAATCATATAGTTCCTTAGCATTTTTTATCGAATGTTCACGTTCTTTGGCAAGACTGGCTCTGGTAGCCATACGTTTTAGTGTCCCTCCTATGGCATCGCATGGCCCTTTTCAATGTGATGTTGCAAAAAAATGCCATTCATCTTCTATATCATATATGATTTTAAATAGGGTCCTAAAATGTTTAATGAAATCTTGTTTTTATTCAATAACACGAAAGAGAATGTTACTGCAACTCTTTAGCATTTTTTCCCGCTAAAATATAGTCGTTTTATCATATTTAAACTTTTATTTAAAAATTGGGTCCAAAACTGAACCTTGACACTTGAGATCATGTTTGACGTTCGCTTAGTCGTCAAAAACACCACAGGGCTTTTAGTTTTAACAGTGGGGTTGTTCCTATCTGACATTTCGGAAGGGACACGGAAAACAAAATATATCCAAAAATTTGAGTTTAAGCCAAGAGGTGTGACAAAATCTAAAGAAACATAAAAAAATGGTTTTCGGGCTTAAACCAACGGAGAACATTAAAAAGTTGAGTAAACATGTGTTTTTGTCCTAAACTTAAGCGTTTAGCATTGAAATTGGGACAGGGCTTTAGGACCCTATTGCCAGAGGGGCGGTGCCATGCTACGCTACAAAAACAATGTAGCGTATTGTAACAGTACCATTCAATATATTGCAAATACAATACAGTATATTGTACAATGACAATACAATTACAGTACAATATATTGTTTTGAACAGTTCACTGTAATATATATGAGATTTTGGCATTATAATGTATGGGTGGTTAACTATCGTAACAATACAAATATATATTTTTTTCTCATACATACATTTTGAAGATACAATACGATATATTGTTCATGTATTGTCTTGATTAGCAATTCGTGTATTGTTGTACAATACAAAAACAATTTAACGAACTGTATTTCAATTACTGATGGAAAGTATAGTATTTGTTTTTTTTTATGGATTGTCCTCCAACTTAGCGGATATTCGTGCCAACAGTAGCAAAATAGTTTTAACTCCTTTGAAGTAAAGATATTTATCATGGTTGCATTCGTCGTTACAGCTAATGTCAAGCGACTTCTGCAAAACTACTTATTTTTACTTTTTGAATATTTTCACCCAACATTTCTTGCTTTCTGAACTTGTTTTGTTTACTTCTTTCAGCCAAGCTACACAGATAAATGCAACAGTTGTTTTACGCAAAAATAGGAATTTGACCAAAATTGTAAGGTATAAAACCAATAAAAAAACAATACAGTGTTATGTTGCAATATATTATATTGTTTTTGATTTGTATATTCAAACAAGAATAATGTTGCTTTGACATTCAATTACAATACGCTGTATTGTATCCAATACGTTATATTGTACATTAATTGTTTATTCCATTCACTGAATGATACGTTTTTATCCGGGTGAAAGCTTATTTATGAATTTCAGTGCAAATTACAAAAAAGCCCACTAGAAGCCAAGACCCAGGTCTCCAAGTTTGATCTTTTAATATGAAAAGCGACCCGTGGGCAATTTATTCTGTTCAGTGCTGTAAGTCTATAATATTGTTTTGCCTTTTCTGAAAACTTAACTGAAGCATTTGTGTCAGAAGTTGGTCATCCATTCAAATATATTGGGAAAAAGTCCCATCCGCAGCATTAACAATCTTTCATTACATTGCAAACTTTCCCGACCTTCAGAGCATATGAATTTCCAAAGAATCGTTTCTTCAGTTTTAAAAAATTACGCAGATAATGTTTTCTCCTTCTGCATATCGAATACTGTAACATGGGACGACAACGAATGCTATGGTAAATATTCAACGAACATAGATAAGTAAATGCTGATTGAGCATTATCACGCGTTATGTATTTTAATCTTGTTTAATGAGTTTAACCAAGTATGCACATTCAAAACAAAATATACTTAAACTCTACAGCCCATTTTTTGTTGAAACATAGGGTGCAGCAGAACCATTTGGGCACTTCCCTGATTCACTTTGGCATGGGAGGTTTTTCTCGGTAGAATTGTCTGAAACTTTGGTGTAAGAAGCGCATCAGTACGATGCATATTGCGGTCAAATATGAGCGCTCTAGCTTTCAAAAAACCCCACTGCCGAAATGAGCCAAGAATGGGGTCTGGCTTTCTACTTTCCAAAAAATTATTACCTTCAAGATATCAAAACCCCCCCAGAACCAAATCCTGGTTGTGCTACTGATATGAGTATATCTCGAAATTGATGCAACCTAGAAAAAAATTAGTTAAATACTTTTCGATTGCAGTTTTTCTGTACTTTCAAATAATCACATAAAAAAATATAGTTTTCCTCTATTTCGATATTTTTTCAAAATCTGTAATTTTTTAAAATAAATTAAAAAAAATAACTTTTTTGTCCATAATTCTTCCATTTTGAAACATTGTGCCATAAATCACATAAGTTGTCCCCTAAAACATATCCAAAAATAAAAAAAATCGAAACTGCATTTCTGGAGAAAATCGATTTTCAAATTTTGTTTTTGAAATAAAAAATAATCTGTAACCTTTTTTTACCGTGGATAATTTTCTCCATATAGTTCTAAGCAATACCTACAACTTTGTAGAATATCTCAAATCGATCGGACAAACCATTTTCGAGTTACAGTTTTTAAAAGATTTGCAACGCGTTTTCCGATACGCCCTTCTCAAAAATAAGGCGAGGCTCAAAATGGCGGTCTGAAAGTGCTTAATGGCATTTTTGGTCATAAAGAAACTGTATGCTAATTTTCAGGCGATTCAAAAAATACAAAAAAAATAATCGGGTGTGCGAAACGGCGTGGAACCGCTCAATTGGGTCATGAAATGTTTAATGAATTCTTGTTTTTATTTAATAATACGAAATAGCATGTTCTTGCAACTACTTAAGCATTTTTTCTAACTCAAATCACGGCTATAACATTTTTAAACTTCAATTTTAAAAATGATTCCAAATATGAACCTTGACACTTGTGATCATGTTTGACATTCACAGTTTCGACAAAAATGCCACACACGGTGGTTTGTGAATACCCTTTAATGGGTAGAAAAATACCCATTATCGAATAGCAACCATTTCTGTCATAAAATGGGGGAATTTCACAATCATGAGATGGGTAAAAAAATACTCATTCTTTTAACTCGCATACAGCGTAAAAACGGGTAAAATTTTACTCATCAATGGGTGAAAAATTAGTTGGAATTAAAAAGCGACCACCACAAGTTGACGGAAGAGGCACTTATTGAGCCGTTGAAATTAATATTAATAATATTATTTTCTGGACGCCAAGTACCCGCAAGTAAGTACCGTTTTGATTCATATTACGGACAGCTTCAAATTCCGGACACTCTCGTTTGTATGGGAAACATTTCACACGAAATGTTTCAATAGGGTCCTAAAACCCTATCCCAATTTTAGTGCCAAACGCTTAAGTTTAGGCCAATAACACATGTTTACTCAATTTTCTAATGTTTTCCGTTGGTTTGAGTCCAAAAAACATTTTTTTAGATTTTGTCACACCCCTTGGCTTAAACTCAAGTTTTGGGTGCATTTTGTTTTCCGTGTCCATTCCGAAATGTCAGATAGGAACAACCCCAGTGTTAAAACTAAAACCCCTGTGGTGTTTTTGTCGACTAAGCGAACGTCAAACATGATCTTAAGTGTCAAGGTTCATTTATGGACCCAATTTTTAAATTAAAGTTTAAACATGATATAGCCGTTATTTGAGCGGGAAAAATTGCTAAAGTAGTTGCAGTGAGATGCTCTTTCGTGTTATTGAATAAAAACAAGATTTCATTAAAAATTTTAGGACCCAATTTTCGCCATCCAAAAGTTCTCATTTTCGAGGCTCGTTTTATTAGGTTTTTTCCATAAATATCATTGCAAATTTATAATGCCCAACTACCTTAGACGTCTCTTAAGCGGTTGAACGATTTCAATTGATGATTTGACTGTTCCATTAATGATTATCATGAGCTGTCCGTAATTCGAATCAAAGCGTCCGGAATATGAGGCAAAAGTGAGGGAGCGTCCGGAATAAGAATCATGAAAAGGCCACACGTTTCGATTTATTTAAAAATATTCAAGTTGCGGACGCGTATTCTTTACCCTCCATCCAAAAGTTAAGGGCCTCCGACGCTCGATAATGCTAAAAAATCATACAGAATGATTTATTTTGTATGGTCCAAGCTGGGTTATACTTCAGTAAGGCCTTAAGTGTCCGTAATATGAATCAAAACGGTATAATACTGTTGGTGAATAGCATGCTCGTGTATAAATACCAAAATTGTATTTAAATAGTTCCAATTTACTATCATTTTTCCAGATCTTCGACCAAAAAATGACCGAACTTGGAAGAAAGCTGGACGCAGCATTCACAGACCTATGTATTTGATTGTTATTACTTAAATTTATATCCAAATGTGTATTTATATAAAAACGGATTGAATTGATGTTTGATATTCATATATTCACTTTATGTGATAAAATTCTCTTGTTTGCAATATATTGAAACGCCCATGTAAAATATGTTGCCAAAAAAGGGTATATTTTTACCCATTTTGTAGATCATTCAACACCTCTAAAATGGGTAAAAAATACCCATCCATTGACAGAAACCGCTTTTACCCGGTAAAGAGTAAACCGTGTTTACTCATTAAATGTGGAGAGGCACTTCTAGCGGAAATGGGTGATTTTTTACCCATTAAAGGGTAAACGCAAACGACCGTGTAGGAACAACTCCACACGGAGACGGAATTCAACTCAATTTTGGGTTGTTTCAACGCAATTCCGTAGTTGAGCCCAATAACTCAATTTTGGCTAAATTTCCAAGGTCCCCACTAGGTAGTTTGGCTTTAATTCCATTAGAAAGATATAATCAATTTTGGGTTGATTTAATGCAAAATTGAGTTTTTTCCACCCAAACATAAGAAAAGTTGCATTTACCTAAATTTGGCTTATTGGGCCAAAGTACCCCCATTGGGTAGATGCAGCTCTCTCTATTTTTGACAACATTCGTGTGGGAGAAAGAGAAAACCGAGAGATTTTGGGTTGAAACTATAATCGATTTACTTAATTTTGGGTAAAGTAAACTCAAAAAATAGGTAAAAATATTTCTCCGTGCAGTGTTAAAACCCTGTGCCCTATCTGACCCTGTGCCCTATCTGACATTTCAGCAGGGACACGGAAAACAAAATATACCCAAAATTTGAGTTTAAACCAAAGCGATCTAAAATTTGATATTATTTTGAAATTCGTGATTTTCAATTTTTCAGAGCTAGAATATATTTTGAATATGTTTCCATGTTGTTTTCCGGGATACAGTTTACTAACATTATCAATGGGAAGGTTTAAGTAAACGCAAAGCGATGAAGTAAAATTTCTCTTTTCTACCAAAGTAATTTTGACAGCCGATCCAGTATGAGCGAGGTGTCACTTTAACTCGGGAATAATTGAGCGGCACATTTTTCCTTACGGAAAAGTGACAGCTCCATTTGATTTGTACAGCAGGCGTTACCGACGTTATGATATCAGCTCTACTTCTCAGCAGCGTACAGCTCAAGTAATTTCGGTAGCGGAATCATTCCTTGACTGTTTCTCGTCCTATGCTTTTGCACAGTACTTATGATCAGCGTACCGGCCATAAAAAGGAGAAATTTTACTTGAGTGATTTACGTTTCAGGTCCGTACTTGGCTTAAGTACTGTGCAAAAGGATATGACAAGTAATGGCTAAGAAATACTTCAGCTGTCCGAATTACTTGAGCTGTATCCAGATGACAAGTAGAGCTGATTTCGTAACATTGGTAACGCCTTCCGTGCCGCTTAATTATTCCGCATGTAAAAGTGACACTTCGCTCATTCTAGATCAGCTGTCAAAATTACAACTAAATTTAGTTTACTCAAAATTGAGTTTACAGATCTTATGTTTTGGGTAGTCTAATTTCTCCGTGTACAAGCACACCTTATTGTACATATCTTGGTATGACGGGTGGTTCTCGTCAAAGAAAAACGAAATCTCACCCGGAGTGCTCTTTTTAACGGACGTATGCAGCAAACCAGCAGCCAGCCGAAAAATGGTTAGTATCTTGTATTGTAAATATATTATAAAGAAATTGTAAATAAGAAACTTTATTTTCTTCCACAGAACGACCCTGTTGCTGATTCAGAGGTAAGTTATCGTTTTGCTATATTTATCATAGAAAAAAAAACCATATTCTGTAACTTGATGTATTTTGCGGTCGCATACACCATGCTCTCCATAAGTCGATATTTCTATAGGGGAAGTGGTGGTAAAATGCACACCGTGCCTTTTACCGAGAAAAAAATTTCGATTAATTTTTATCACGCACGGACGATTTAGAGCATAAATCTGCGTGTTCGAGTTGATACGCAGGTCCATTGAAGTGAAAATATAAACGAAAACTAAGATTTTAGAAAACCACGTTTGAAAATTAAAACTGACGTAACTTTTAGCTCGGAAGACTTGAGGTTTTTCAGAGAGGTGAATATCGTTATGTTATGATGTCAAATCTGATACCTTTAGAATTCTTTTTGAATGGATTACAACAGGGATTGAATCCTGAGAAAATTGAGAGAATCTCTCACGTATCGCTCTTTGTAACTATCATAACATGCTGCACATTATGAAGAACTGTTTATCGTATACTGCTACAAGTTTGATCAGATTGGGGGGATAGTAGTGCATGATAAAACGCCTCTAAACATGCTTCAAGCCTGGGGGGAACTATTGCTATTGGAAGTTCGTGGATTGTTCATCGTGCCAGTAAAGAAAAACCACTATCTCCAACGGTAAACAAGCGAGAAAAATGGATTTTATCATAGCTCTCTCTTTGGGGCTCTCGCTCGCTGCTTCCATTTATCAGATTTGTTACACCTTGCGATAGAATGACGATCGTGGACCACAACAGATCGGATGTTTTTTTTGCTTGCTTTGATCGTGCTTCATACTCAAATGAGAGCGAATTCTGCAATGCCTGGTTACAATCATTAAGGGATATATTTTCGGTGGGGCAATGAAAATTTTCAGAAATATTTGTTTCGCTCACGTTTTTTGCGTGGTGTTCATTTTACCCACATAGTGCAGGTGAAATGAACATTTGCATCGCTTTTTGATAGCGATGAAAATACGTAGAAATTCAACTATTTTAGTCTGAATCCATGTCGCAGCTATAGATTACATCCCTATTTTTGATGTTGTGCGATAGAACTATACAAATTCCTCGTTTTTCTATCAGAAACAAGATGATTTCCTTAAGGTGTTCATTTTACCATCCCTTCCCCTAACTCGATGTCTCCACTAGTCGATGCCGCGTGGGAGGAAATTTTCGCTCCATTACTCGATATCCTTCTAAAACACTTTTTCATACAGGAAGACATGAACCTTTTCTGGTTTGGCAGAGAATAAAGGACTTGCAAGTTGTTATACAAGCTTGAAAACATAAAAATAAAAATAATTTTTTTTGGTAAAATAAGGGATTTTTCGAACATTTTGAAAAAAGTGTCCAAAGATATTTTCTTCAAAATGCTATCAACAAAATGATATACTTTGCTTGCAGAAGTGATCATAAATGTATTGGAAGCATAGAAATTTGAACCTTTGATTTTAAATTTTTTGATATCGGTATGTTCTATAACTCGATAATTTTATAAGTCGATGGTCCATTGAATATCGAGTTATGGAGAGTCGACTGTAATCCAATATCACAATAAAAATGATGATATTTAATTATTTATTATTTTATTTTTCAGAGCGAGCGTGCGGCGCGTGAAAAGTTGGTAAGTACAAATTTATTTTATTCATATTTTAGCACGGTACCTTAATTTTGACGTGTTCTCTATGCACCACTGAATACCCCAGTTTGCCTCGGCTACAATAAGGGCCTATTCACAAATTTCATAACGCTAGAGGGGGTGGGTGGTTCATCGTTGCTTTTTTTTTGTTTTTAAAGTAAGAGATCTCTAAGGTTCTTATTTTCAAGACGATCAGTCGCTATCAGCCCTGTTTTTCCCAAGACGAGCTGTACGAGCTTAGTTCAATTAGTGTCCAGGCATAGAGAACACCTCAAAAATGGTTGTCTACTACCTGAAAAAACATGGAATTATCAGGGAATTTTATTGAACCTGTAAAAAACAACAAAATGTAATACATTTCACTTGCCGTAGCAATTCAGATTTTTTACAGGTGAGTTGATTTCACCTGCTTATAAGGGGTCGTTCAAATATTACGTAACGCAATATGGGGAGGGAGGGGGTCTTGCGTAGTGTTACGGTTCATACAAAAAAAAAAATCCATACAAAAGCTGTTATGGGGGGAGGCAGGCGGTTTAAAATTGATATATTTTGCGTTACGTAATATTTGAGAAAAAAACGCTTTCACTTTACTTAACCTAAATAACTAACGCATTATTCGTGGCAATAGAATATTGTAACGATTTTTGCCTGAATTTATTATTATTATTTTTTTTATATTTTTTCCAATGTTTCAACATTGCATATTCTATGTAACTCATTGGTACTATAACAGAGAGGAAGCCTCAGAATCATTTTAAAAATTTTATTTTGAATTCTCTGCAGAGCTATCTTCCTGGTATTACAACAGCAAGTCCATATTGGTACAGCATACAACATGGCTGGCCTAAAAATTTGTTTGAATATCAAAAGTTTGTTCTTAAGACATGCTTTTGATATTCTATTAATGAGGGGCTAGAGACATTTCACATATTTGTTACATTTGGCTTGAACGCCCTCATTGTGATTTTTTGATAGTTAAATTGTTATCTACCATGAGCCGTAGATACATAACTTCATCTGACCAATTTATTGGAACCTCTATAATCGTGACGACATGTCTACTTGAAGGTTTCAAATAAAGAGCTTTTGGTTTATGTGGGAATATTATTACAGTAATGTCCCTATTTTGTCAGCCCCATGCTGAATTTTGGGTTGACAAAATCGGAAGAAATCGAGAAAAAAAAATTTCGACTAGTTTCAAGTTTTATTTTAACTTAGGGATTTAGGAGATGAACCAGCCTATGGCTGAAAATCTTGATGATAAAGATAATAATTATAATAACTTAGGGATTTAGTTTTAATATAAACATTGTGTTTTTTATTTCAGTTTCTATGTACTGTGATGCAAGGTAACATTGATCAGTTTCATGAATAATTATTAAAAATTTCAGATTTCAAAATTTTGGTCTTAAGATGATTGTATAGACGTGGCCAAGGTCATAATTGACTTTATGCACCCAATATTGCCAGTATAGACGAGCTAACTTTGATTTAAATAAATATCAGTTTTAAGGCTGAAGAGTTGTCATAATTTACCTGAAATGTACGATTTGACAGGTAACTTTGAATTATTGTAACAAAGTATGTTGAAAAATTAAAGTTTTTTAATTTTACAACCAAGCCTTCATGCCAAACACTGTCGAATGCTGTTTCTATGTCTAGACGAGCTCCAGATTTGTTGGAACGAATCAAATTTGTTACACTTAAAAGTTGATGAGTGGTCGAATGTCCATGGCGGAATCCGAACTGTTCATTGACAAAAAGTGAATTTTCGTTGATATGAATCATCATTCTGTTCAAAATGACCTTTTCAAGAAGGAAAGCAAACTGATTGGATGATAGCTAGAAGCTTCTGCAGGATTTTTGTCTGGTTCTGAAATTGGTACTACTTTACCATTTTTCCATTTGTCAGGAAAATATGCTAACTGAAAGAATTTGTTAAATATATCAACTAAGAATGATAAGCTACTTTCTGGAAGTTCAAGAGCATTGTATTGATAATGTTTTGTTTGTAAAGAAATTTTGACATCAAGATTAGAGTCAATATATGTAGATGGGTTTCTAGAAGAGGAAAAACATGCAGCTATGAAAATGTATTTACCAAGCTGTGTTTCAACTGAAACACCTTAAGTTTTCAGAGACGAACCAGCCACGATCTGAGCTGAAAGTCACTTTAATAAAGATAATAATAACAATAAACTAAAGTTTCAAAAACTTTAGGTTCAAACGACAAAACAGTTCATGTTTTATACGCCTATGAATGATGATTGTAACTCCCCCACATGCCCCATCAAGTCGATCATCACGATGGTATAGTACTAATGAGTTACCTAGAAAATCCAATGTTGGAACATTGGAAATAATGTGAATTAAAATAATTAATAACTTTAGACAAAAATCGTTGCAATTTTCTATTGCCATGATCTTGGCGACGATTAATGCGTTATATATTTAGGTTAAGTAATTTGCAAACTCTTCTTTTTTCTCTGGTGAAATCTATTCATCTGTAAAAATTCTGAACTGCTACGGCAAATGAAATGTAATATGTTGTTAACCAAATGTTTATAAAAGCTTAATTTTGTTTTACCAATATAGGATGATAGTGTTTTCCAACACAGAACACCTAGATGTAAGAAATAAATGTAATGTTTGGAAAGATACTAGTAAAGAATTAAAAAAAGGACTCTGCCCTAAAAAAAATCTTTTTTTTTATTCTAGGAAAACAACCAACGGTTGCTTGATGAGAGCGTAAATGCTCTGACGGTTCTCCTCAAAAGTAATTTGCGGGATATTAGAAATGAGCGGCTGCCTGGAAGCGGTAAGTTATATCAATAAATGTGTTTGAGTCAGTGCGCATCGTACCTTCGTACTGTGCGTACACGAATTCTCTCTGCTTTTTTATTTTTTTTTAACTACCTGAAGCAATAAAACAGTACTTCTCAGTGCTACAAAAACAGTACTTTTCAGTGCTTAAAAAATGAATTCTAGATAACACTCAAAATTTACCCAGAAAACCACAAAAAAACGTAATTTCTAAGCTTATGTTGTTTGTAAATCAAAACTGAAGGCTATGATATATAGTTTTCTCAGCCTAAATCTACTTGTAGAAGTCAAGTGAATGTGTTTGAGTAGAAACAAATTATTTTTTTTTTACTAAAACATGTTCACTTGACTTTCACAATCAATTTCATGTCGAAAAAACTGTAGGGTTCTTCGTAGTATTGTAGTTCAAAGGAATTTTGAGTGTAGGGCAAACGCTCCCTTAGTGGAGGTAGCTCCAATAGTGGAGGTAATGTGTTTTGACATGTTTGGCACAAAAAAATGACTATATGATATTTTTCTAGGATGCACGATGCAAAAATGATAAAAGCAATCGAATAATATCCATTAAATTCAATCATAAAAATATTTAAAACAATTATTTTGCCCCTTTGTACATATAGTGGTGCATCTGTACCCATAGTGGAGGGTCCCATAAGAAATCAATGGTTTGCGCCACTAAAAGAACCATTCTTAAAGCATACCTCCACTAAAGGAACAGTGTTCCTATTATTGGTGCAAGACTTTTTGCAGGGCAATTTAAGATAAAATGTTATTTTTATGCATTTGAATGATAAAAGAAATTGAAATCTTTCGACTGATATGTTAAAATCACATATTTTATGATTTTTTCACCATGTTTTAACAGTTTTCCCTTAGGTGCACCACTATTGGTACATTTGCCCTAATCAAAAATTTATATTTCAGCTGAAAAATGTTCAGTTGACTTCTACGAGCAAATTCATGCAGAAAAAACTACATGTCGTAGCCTTGAGTTTTAATTTACAGACGAACAAACTCGAGCAATAAGTTGCTTATGTTATTTTGTAGGTCAAAACAATTTTGAGTGTAATCAACAATTTATTGTTGTACTCTACAACAGTGGTGCTCGACGATAGCGGGCCGCATGTGGCCCAAGAATACAGCCCGCGTGCACTTTTGAATAAGAGATGAAAATTATCAACAAAATGATATTGTCTGCTTGCAGAAGTGATCATAAAAGTATAGGAAATATAGAAATTTGAGCTTTTGATTTTAAAATTTTTGTTACCGGTATGTTCTAGAACTCGATAATTCTATAAGTCGATGGTCTCTTGAATATCGAGTTATGGAGAGTCGACTGTAATGCGTTTTTCGAAAAACTAGGAAGTGCCTTTTGCTTAATAACTTTGAGTAGACGCATCTACAGTGGCTCAATTTCATTTTCGTACGGGCACTGTTTTCATATCAAGTTGGTATAAAACAATTAAATGAACCATGAACTTTGATATACTTTATCAATAACGAAGGTCATACATGTCATCAATTGTTCGGCAATCATAAACTGTATTCATTTGCTGAAATCTTTGGAATAAAGGAAAAGTACTGAATTTGTGTCTTAAATTGACTCAATTCCATATTCGTACACCTAAGTTGTATATTGAATGAGCGAATTAATCCTAATCGTTCGAATCGATGGCCCACTTGATTTTGCAAACTTAGTTTTTGATGATCATTCCACTATGTGAAAAATCTTAAAGCGTAAGTCTTACCTTGCGATCCATCTTTAGAAATGTACATTTCTCTAATGAGTAAGTCGATTTCACGCATTTCGGCAAATTGTTCATCATCTTTCTAATCATCTAAAACAATCAATATAATTAGTGCATTGGAAAAAGTTAAAATGCTTAATAAATTACCTCGTTCAGCTGCAGTTGTCACTATCCTGACCGTTGTATTTTTTTTTTTCATTCCACGAATCCCGCAAACATTAAAATATGTTTCAGCAATTAGGGCAATTCGCCTAATGATGAACGGTTAAAAACGTCGTCTAATGTTGAACACTTCGTGTATTCCTTATGGCGTGTTCAACAATTAGCGAACATTTTGACCGTTCAACAATTGGCGATTTACCCTATAACTTTCAACTATAAATCGGTAAACATAAGTTTTATGTTTGACTGATACATATCTCGCATACTCTGAGATAACGCCCTAAAAGCCATTGGTAACCATGTGTGTAGCTCGTTGTTTCTGAGCAAGTGAAGGAATAAACATTCAAACCAACAGCACTGGTAGGTAGATAATGATCCTTTCTTCACCATAGAGTTGTTGATTAACGTGTAAATCCATTCAAATGCTCAGAAACAATGAGCTACACACTTGGTTACCAATGGCTTTTAGGGCGAGATCATAAGTTATGCGAGATATGTGTTATCAAATTCCTTATAATGACTAAATTGCCTATAATGATATTTATGTTAACACACATAATACCAATACGTAACAAATCAAATAAATTGTATTATTTTGTATTATATAAACTTTACGTTTGCAATTTTTTAGTGTACTCATATAGTTATATATTTCTACTTTGTTTTTTTCTTTACAGAAATCTTAAAGTTCGAAAACAGACTGAGGCGTACCATCGGAGCGTTGACTAGAAATTTCAGACAACGCCGTAATTAACATCCATTCATAATAAATACACATTGAACACAAGGTCAATCCCGCTTTTTCTTTACAATTCCATCAACAACACATGTCAAATTTAATCACGCTAAATTTAATCCTTTTTTTGAACATCCCCCCTCCTTTATGTCCGCTTGGTTTGCTCGCGTTTATATAGGCCGAAGGAGGTCCTTCCCCGTCTTCATAAAGCCGAAAATGGTAATTTTCGTGTCTATTACAGTGTGGACAAATTCGGATGTAAAATTGTGAAAACTAATGTAATCGTTCTGGTGAGCTTCGATCTTACGACTCTTAATACGCTAGACTGGGCGCGTTAACCAACTACGCCACATGAATCATGCAGGTACTCAAGTAGCTCTGCACCCTATATTCCATTTTCTTCTTGCAAATTGGCCCGTCAGTAAAGGGTCAGATAATATGATTAAGGTACCCCGGGGCAAGTGAGAATCTGGGGTAAGTGGGGCGTTTCGTCATAGCTCAACTAGGAATAGTTGTTCATGGGGGTATTCTTCTAGAAAGTTGAAGATACAATGACAAGGAATGTATTTAGTACTAAACATATTGTTATTTTTATTACCATGTGGTTTATGTAACAGTTGTCAGTTCAGCGCCATTTTCAACTTGCATGATCAATTGTGACACGTTTCACGTCTTACATTGACTCGCAAAAAATAAATGTGTTTTAAATCGAATTTCCATCAGTTAGCTATAATTTTAAGTATTATTACAAGCTGCTAACGATAAACCAGTATTTTGTTTTAATTTCATATGAAATTTTCGATGGTCTATCTTACCCCAAAATATATTTGTACCTGGGGTAAGTGGGACCTATCAAAACAAAAACCAGAATTAAAACTTTTCGTACACGTTTCATACATTTTCCTTGAGAGTAGCACTAAAACATTCAAACAAATGATTTTTATCAAGAAAGATCAACCTCAAATTACGTAATTGCATAAGAGGGAAAAGAAAAGTGTTATTATTCTTTATTTTTTAATTTATTTTATATTTTTGTAATACGACTTCAAAATTTAACAAACACACAGCTGAAATTTGAAATGCATCATGAGAACGATTACTTTTCTATGTTATTTGAACTTTATTTGTTATTTCTACCAATAAGTAGTGATGGAAAAGAATTCCACCCCATAAGGTTGTTTTCTGCCATGTATATAAATAATAATAAAACATATTTATAATTTCGTCAATTATTTATTGTTTATGTGCTACATTTTAATTAACAACTTATAAATGATATATTTTGAACATGTTTAATTTACGCTTTTATTGAGGAATTTTTAGTCAACATTAAATATGAGGTGACATACTATTAAATAAAGGGTTTCTTCCTAAAACGTAACGTATTTTATGGTTGATCCCTTATGTACATCAAATATGTACTTAAAATTAAAAATCTATGACTTATCAATCCTATTATTGTAATGGTTGACTTACTGATGTGGATTGACGCATGAAACTGGATGTGTCCCACTTGCCCCGTTTAGCGAGGTAACTGCGTCCAATGGCTCATTCTAAAACTTTCTTCCAAGGTTTTCGCAATTTCGAAATTATTCGATTAGTTTCATGCACACACCAGCAAATATGTTGCCAAAACATGATTGTGTTGTTGGATTTGAAAAATATTTGCATTTGAAAATTTTATTGAACAATTTGTTTGAACTATCGTTTTTTTCGTTCCCACTTGCCCCGCGGTACCTTATACTAGAGAAACGCGTAGAGGATTTTGACTTTGTTTATTTATTTATTTATTTATTAAATTTATCAACAGGCTTCGTAGCCCCAATGATATTGCTTAAACTAAGGACAGCAATACAAATTAAAAAAAAAACTATCACAAACATAATCTTGGTCACAGTCTCAAACATAGGGATTGTTCAAATATTACGTAACGCAACAGGGGGAGGGAGGGGGTCTTACCTAGTGTTACGATCCATACAAAAATTTAAAAATTCCCATACAAAAGCTGTTACGTGGGGGAGGGAGGGGGTCCAAAATTGGCAAATTTTGCATTACGTAATATTTGAATGAACCCATATGTGCTTATTCTGCGCGGCGTGTGAGGTGACAATTTTGGACAAACATTTGAAAAGGGCCCAAGAGGTCTTGAGCCTTTTTTCTAAAACGTTGCTGTTGAGCCCTTTTTAGCCCGCCCACGCAAACTAACACCACCATCAGAAAGATTAGTGTTAGCTCTTTTTGATAGTGGTATTGGTGAGCGTAATCGAGTTGAATTGGGCTCAACAGCGGCTTGCAAAGCCAATGTTTACCAATGTCGATGTGCCCTTTTGAAATGTTTGTCCAGAATTGTCGACTCGCTCCCATTTAACATTAGTCGTCTTACGTCACTCGTGGTGAGAGCGACTTTTCTCGACTCACTCGCCGCGCAGAATAAGCACAATAATCATAAACGTTGTCAGGCAATTAAAAAAAACATTTAACATATAATCGTTGTCATCCGCTTCTACCAGCAAAAAAACTCCGAATATCTGTTTATATATGGTACAGTGGGGTAAGTGGATCATTTGTGCATAATATGCATAAATACTTGAATACGTTGAATGTTTTTGCGCCATTGCTTCATTTTCGGTTATATTATTACGCCCCCACTGATACTATTGCAAAACTAGTACTACACGTACACTAACACAAGCAAACTTGTTAGCGGCAAAAATCAATTAATTTGACAATAGTGTTACATCAATCAAAAATCCATCTCTGTCTAAAATCGAATCGACACATAGTGCGCATTTCAGTTCTAATTGAATGAATCTCAATGAAAAATATGTAATTTTTATACATAAATACAGATATATTGTACATGGTACACTTGCCCCTACTTTTTAATGAGGTGCTTAAATGGATCTAGTATTATTATTATTATTTATTGCTTACGAGATTTTTAACGAATTTCGATATCTTGTTTGCCTTTAACTTTATTCATTCCTAGCTTAAATTTGTCAAATTGACCATATAAAATTTTAATCAATCCACCTAATAGTTTTTTTTTTAACTTTTCTGGTATAAAAACATATATAAAAAATAATACTTTCAAAATTCACACGAAATTTTTCGTGGTTTATCCAAGCTGAGTTGCAAAAGAGCAATATATACTAATTTTCCAATAGAAAGCATATAACCGTACCTTATTTGACCATATAAATTGTTTTAGACAGATGATACAAATATATTCATAAATAGAATAAAAGGATTTCAGTTTGTTATTAAAAAAAAAAAATGAAAAAAAAATCAACTCGAAGTTCAAGAAACTTCTAGTATGTCAATAATTGGACAAAGGACAGCCCTACTATGCTCTCGTCGTTTCATAACGCTGTAGAGGTTGGGTGGGTATCCACAAAATGTTACAGCTCACACAAAATATTCATACAAAAAGTGTTACAAGGGGGTGGGTGGGTGTCAAAAATTGAAATTATCGGCGTTGTGAAATTTGTGAACAAACCCTTTACCCATTTTTCAACGCGAAGCAGTATATTAATACAAAAAATATGTATATTGATTCTGCACCAACAGCTACTCCCTTTCGATGGTCGCTTGTATTAGAACATGTCAGAGGCAGGAAAAACGAGACAACCTGGAAATTATGCGTTTCTGCTAGTTTTTTTTACTTGTGGATTTGCATATTCGTTCAGCCAAAACCTTAGCCTCGGTCGTTTTGTGAGGCTCATGCTTAAAAATCTGACAAAGTTGTGAATATTTTTCAAAATCCGTAAATTTAGGAAAAAGTTGAGAAAACTAAAACGAATTTTCAATTCCGATGCACCAATCGCTTCATATGGATCCCGTCTATGTTGCTGTGAGCGAGATTTGCATATTCGTTCAGCCAAAACCTTAGCCTCGGTCGTTTTGTGAGGCACATGCTTAAAAATCTGACAAAGTTGTGAGTTTTTTCAAAATCCGTATATTTATGAAAAAGTTGAGAAAACTAAAACGAATTTTCAATTCCGATGCACCAATCGCTTCATATGGATCCCGACTATGTTGCTGTGAGCGAGATTTGTATATTCATTCAGCCAAAACCTTAGCCTCGGTCGTTTTGTGAGGCACATGCTTAAAAATCTGACAAAGTTGTGAATATTTTTCAAAATCCGTAAATTTAGGAAAAAGTTGAGAAAACTAAAACGAATTTTCAATTCCGATGCACCAATCGCTTCATATGGATCCCGTCTATGTTGCTGTGAGCGAGATTTGCATATTCGTTCAGCCAAAACCTTAGCCTCGGTCGTTTTGTGAGGCTCATGCTTAAAAATCTGACAAAGTTGTGAGTTTTTTCAAAATCCGTAAATTTAGGAAAAAGTTGAGAAAACTAAAACGAATTTTCAATTCCGATCCACCAAACGCTTCATATGGATCCCATCTATGTTGCTGTGAGCGAGATTTGTATATTTATTCAGCCAAAACCTTAGCCTCGGTCGTTTTGTGAGGCTCATGCTTAAAAATCTGAGATTTTTTTCTAAAATCCGTTTATTTATGAAAAAGTTGAGAAAACTAAAACGAATTTTCAATTCCGATGCACCAATCGCTTCATATGGATCCCGTCTATGTTGCTGTGAGCGAGATTTGCATATTCGTTCAGCCAAAACCTTAGCCTCGGTCGTTTTGTGAGGCACATGCTTAAAAATCTGACAAAGTTGTGAGTTTTTTCAAAATCCGTATATTTATGAAAAAGTTGAGAAAACTAAAACGAATTTTCAATTCCGATGCACCAATCGCTTCATATGGATCCCGACTATGTTGCTGTGAGCGAGATTTGTATATTCATTCAGCCAAAACCTTAGCCTCGGTCGTTTTGTGAGGCACATGCTTAAAAATCTGAGATTTTTTCTAAAATCCGTAAATTTAGGAAAAAGTTGAGAAAACTAAAACGAATTTTCAATTCCGATGCACCAATCGCTTCATATGGATCCCGTCTATGTTGCTGTGAGCGAGATTTGCATATTCGTTCAGCCAAAACCTTAGCCTCGGTCGTTTTGTGAGGCTCATGCTTAAAAATCTGACAAAGTTGTGAATATTTTTCAAAATCCGTAAATTTAGGAAAAAGTTGAGAAAACTAAAACGAATTTTCAATTCCGATGCACCAATCGCTTCATATGGATCCCGACTATGTTGCTGTGAGCGAGATTTGTATATTCATTCAGCCAAAACCTTAGCCTCGGTCGTTTTGTGAGGCACATGCTTAAAAATCTGAAGTGATTTTTTTCTAAAATCCGTAAATTTAGGAAAAAGTTGAGAAAACTAAAACGAATTTTCAATTCCGATGCACCAATCGCTTCATATGGATCCCGACTATGTTGCTGTGAGCGAGATTTGTATATTCATTCAGCCAAAACCTTAGCCTCGGTCGTTTTGTGAGGCACATGCTTAAAAATCTGAGATTTTTTCTAAAATCCGTAAATTTAGGAAAAAGTTGAGAAAACTAAAACGAATTTTCAATTCCGATGCACCAATCGCTTCATATGGATCCCGACTATGTTGCTGTGAGCGAGATTTGTATATTATTCAGCCAAAACCTTAGCCTCGGTCGTTTTGTGAGGCACATGCTTAAAAATCTGACAAAGTTGTGAGTTTTTTCAAAATCCGTATATTTATGAAAAAGTTGAGAAAACTAAAACGAATTTTCAATTCCGATGCACCAATCGCTTCATATGGATCCCGACTATGTTGCTGTGAGCGAGATTTGTATATTTATTCAGCCAAAACCTTAGCCTCGGTCGTTTTGTGAGGCACATGCTTAAAAATCTGACAAAGTTGTGATTTTTCAAAATCCGTAAATTTAGGAAAAAGTTGAGAAAACTAAAACGAATTTTCAATTCCGATGCACCAATCGCTTCATATGGATCCCGTCTATGTTGCTGTGAGCGAGATTTGCATATTCGTTCAGCCAAAACCTTAGCCTCGGTCGTTTTGTGAGGCTCATGCTTAAAAATCTGACAAAGTTGTGAGTTTTTTCAAAATCCGTAAATTTAGGAAAAAGTTGAGAAAACTAAAACGAATTTTCAATTCCGATGCACCAATCGCTTCATATGGATCCCGTCTATGTTGCTGTGAGCGAGATTTGCATATTCGTTCAGCCAAAACCTTAGCCTCGGTCGTTTTGTGAGGCTCATGCTTAAAAATCTGACAAAGTTGTGAGTTTTTTCAAAATCCGTAAATTTAGGAAAAAGTTGAGAAAACTAAAACGAATTTTCAATTCCGATGCACCAATCGCTTCATATGGATCCCGATCTATGTTGCTGTGAGCGAGATTTGTATATTCATTCAGCCAAAACCTTAGCCTCGGTCGTTTTGTGAGGCTCATGCTTAAAAATCTGAGATTTTTTCTAAAATCCGTTTATTTATGAAAAAGTTGAGAAAACTAAAACGAATTTTCAATTCCGATGCACCAATCGCTTCATATGGATCCCGTCTATGTTGCTGTGAGCGAGATTTGCATATTCGTTCAGCCAAAACCTTAGCCTCGGTCGTTTTGTGAGGCACATGCTTAAAAATCTGACAAAGTTGTGATTTTTTCAAAATCCGTATATTTATGAAAAAGTTGAGAAAACTAAAACGAATTTTCAATTCCGATGCACCAATCGCTTCATATGGATCCCGTCTATGTTGCTGTGAGCGAGATTTGTATATTCATTCAGCCAAAACCTTAGCCTCGGTCGTTTTGTGAGGCACATGCTTAAAAATCTGAAGTGATTTTTTCTAAAATCCGTAAATTTAGGAAAAAGTTGAGAAAACTAAAACGAATTTTCAATTCCGATGCACCAATCGCTTCATATGGATCCCGTCTATGTTGCTGTGAGCGAGATTTGCATATTCGTTCAGCCAAAACCTTAGCCTCGGTCGTTTTGTGAGGCTCATGCTTAAAAATCTGACAAAGTTGTGAATTTTTTCAAAATCCGTAAATTTAGGAAAAAGTTGAGAAAACTAAAACGAATTTTCAATTCCGATGCACCAATCGCTTCATATGGATCCCGACTATGTTGCTGTGAGCGAGATTTGTATATTCATTCAGCCAAAACCTTAGCCTCGGTCGTTTTGTGAGGCTCATGCTTAAAAATCTGAGATTTTTTCTAAAATCCGTAATTTAGGAAAAAGTTGAGAAAACTAAAACGAATTTTCAATTCCGATGCACCAATCGCTTCATATGGATCCCGACTATGTTGCTGTGAGCGAGATTTGCATATTCATTCAGCCAAAACCTTAGCCTCGGTCGTTTTGTGAGGCACATGCTTAAAAATCTGAGATTTTTTCTAAAATCCGTAAATTTAGGAAAAAGTTGAGAAAACTAAAACGAATTTTCAATTCCGATGCACCAATCGCTTCATATGGATCCCGTCTATGTTGCTGTGAGCGAGATTTGCATATTCGTTCAGCCAAAACCTTAGCCTCGGTCGTTTTGTGAGGCTCATGCTTAAAAATCTGACAAAGTTGTGAGTTTTTTCAAAATCCGTATATTTATGAAAAAGTTGAGAAAACTAAAACGAATTTTCAATTCCGATGCACCAATCGCTTCATATGGATCCCGACTATGTTGCTGTGAGCGAGATTTGTATATTCATTCAGCCAAAACCTTAGCCTCGGTCGTTTTGTGAGGCTCATGCTTAAAAATCTGACAAAGTTGTGATTTTTTCAAAATCCGTAAATTTAGGAAAAAGTTGAGAAAACTAAAACGAATTTTCAATTCCGATGCACCAATCGCTTCATATGGATCCCGTCTATGTTGCTGTGAGCGAGATTTGCATATTCGTTCAGCCAAAACCTTAGCCTCGGTCGTTTTGTGAGGCTCATGCTTAAAAATCTGACAAAGTTGTGAGTTTTTTCAAAATCCGTAAATTTAGGAAAAAGTTGAGAAAACTAAAACGAATTTTCAATTCCGATGCACCAATCGCTTCATATGGATCCCGATCTATGTTGCTGTGAGCGAGATTTGTATATTCATTCAGCCAAAACCTTAGCCTCGGTCGTTTTGTGAGGCTCATGCTTAAAAATCTGAGATTTTTTCTAAAATCCGTTAATTTATGAAAAAGTTGAGAAAACTAAAACGAATTTTCAATTCCGATGCACCAATCGCTTCATATGGATCCCGTCTATGTTGCTGTGAGCGAGATTTGTATATTCATTCAGCCAAAACCTTAGCCTCGGTCGTTTTGTGAGGCACATGCTTAAAAATCTGACAAGTTGATTTTTTCAAAATCCGTAAATTTAGGAAAAAGTTGAGAAAACTAAAACGAATTTTCAATTCCGATGCACCAATCGCTTCATATGGATCCCGTCTATGTTGCTGTGAGCGAGATTTGCATATTCATTCAGCCAAAACCTTAGCCTCGGTCGTTTTGTGAGGCTCATGCTTAAAAATCTGAAAGTTGATTTTTTCTAAAATCCGTAAATTTAGGAAAAAGTTGAGAAAACTAAAACGAATTTTCAATTCCGATGCACCAATCGCTTCATATGGATCCCGTCTATGTTGCTGTGAGCGAGATTTGCATATTCATTCAGCCAAAACCTTAGCCTCGGTCGTTTTGTGAGGCTCATGCTTAAAAATCTGACAAGTTGTGATTTTTTCTAAAATCCGTAAATTTAGGAAAAAGTTGAGAAAACTAAAACGAATTTTCAATTCCGATGCACCAATCGCTTCATATGGATCCCGTCTATGTTGCTGTGAGCGAGATTTGCATATTCATTCAGCCAAAACCTTAGCCTCGGTCGTTTTGTGAGGCTCATGCTTAAAAATCTGACAAGTTGTGATTTTTTCTAAAATCCGTAAATTTAGGAAAAAGTTGAGAAAACTAAAACGAATTTTCAATTCCGATGCACCAATCGCTTCATATGGATCCCGTCTATGTTGCTGTGAGCGAGATTTGCATATTCATTCAGCCAAAACCTTAGCCTCGGTCGTTTTGTGAGGCTCATGCTTAAAAATCTGACAAGTTGTGATTTTTTCAAAATCCGTAAATTTAGGAAAAAGTTGAGAAAACTAAAACGAATTTTCAATTCCGATGCACCAATCGCTTCATATGGATCCCGTCTATGTTGCTGTGAGCGAGATTTGCATATTCGTTCAGCCAAAACCTTAGCCTCGGTCGTTTTGTGAGGCTCATGCTTAAAAATCTGACAAAGTTGTGAATATTTTTCAAAATCCGTAAATTTAGGAAAAAGTTGAGAAAACTAAAACGAATTTTCAATTCCGATGCACCAATCGCTTCATATGGATCCCGTCTATGTTGCTGTGAGCGAGATTTGCATATTCGTTCAGCCAAAACCTTAGCCTCGGTCGTTTTGTGAGGCTCATGCTTAAAAATCTGACAAAGTTGTGAATTTTTTCAAAATCCGTAAATTTAGGAAAAAGTTGAGAAAACTAAAACGAATTTTCAATTCCGATGCACCAATCGCTTCATATGGATCCCGTCTATGTTGCTGTGAGCGAGATTTGCATATTCGTTCAGCCAAAACCTTAGCCTCGGTCGTTTTGTGAGGCTCATGCTTAAAAATCTGACAAAGTTGTGAATTTTTTCAAAATCCGTAAATTTAGGAAAAAGTTGAGAAAACTAAAACGAATTTTCAATTCCGATGCACCAATCGCTTCATATGGATCCCGTCTATGTTGCTGTGAGCGAGATTTGCATATTCGTTCAGCCAAAACCTTAGCCTCGGTCGTTTTGTGAGGCACATGCTTAAAAATCTGACAAAGTTGTGATTTTTTCAAAATCCGTAAATTTAGGAAAAAGTTGAGAAAACTAAAACGAATTTTCAATTCCGATGCACCAATCGCTTCATATGGATCCCGTCTATGTTGCTGTGAGCGAGATTTGCATATTCATTCAGCCAAAACCTTAGCCTCGGTCGTTTTGTGAGGCTCATGCTTAAAAATCTGAGATTTTTTCTAAAATCCGTAAATTTAGGAAAAAGTTGAGAAAACTAAAACGAATTTTCAATTCCGATGCACCAATCGCTTCATATGGATCCCGTCTATGTTGCTGTGAGCGAGATTTGCATATTCATTCAGCCAAAACCTTAGCCTCGGTCGTTTTGTGAGGCTCATGCTTAAAAATCTGACAAAGTTGTGAATATTTTTCAAAATCCGTAAATTTAGGAAAAAGTTGAGAAAACTAAAACGAATTTTCAATTCCGATGCACCAATCGCTTCATATGGATCCCGTCTATGTTGCTGTGAGCGAGATTTGCATATTCGTTCAGCCAAAACCTTAGCCTCGGTCGTTTTGTGAGGCTCATGCTTAAAAATCTGACAAAGTTGTGATTTTTTCAAAATCCGTAAATTTAGGAAAAAGTTGAGAAAACTAAAACGAATTTTCAATTCCGATGCACCAATCGCTTCATATGGATCCCGTCTATGTTGCTGTGAGCGAGATTTGCATATTCGTTCAGCCAAAACCTTAGCCTCGGTCGTTTTGTGAGGCTCATGCTTAAAAATCTGAAAGTGTGATTTTTTCAAAATCCGTAAATTTAGGAAAAAGTTGAGAAAACTAAAACGAATTTTCAATTCCGATGCACCAATCGCTTCATATGGATCCCGTCTATGTTGCTGTGAGCGAGATTTGCATATTCGTTCAGCCAAAACCTTAGCCTCGGTCGTTTTGTGAGGCTCATGCTTAAAAATCTGACAAGTTGTGATTTTTTCAAAATCCGTAAATTTAGGAAAAAGTTGAGAAAACTAAAACGAATTTTCAATTCCGATGCACCAATCGCTTCATATGGATCCCGTCTATGTTGCTGTGAGCGAGATTTGCATATTCATTCAGCCAAAACCTTAGCCTCGGTCGTTTTGTGAGGCTCATGCTTAAAAATCTGACAAAGTTGTGATATTTTTCTAAAATCCGTAAATTTAGGAAAAAGTTGAGAAAACTAAAACGAATTTTCAATTCCGATGCACCAATCGCTTCATATGGATCCCGTCTATGTTGCTGTGAGCGAGATTTGCATATTCGTTCAGCCAAAACCTTAGCCTCGGTCGTTTTGTGAGGCTCATGCTTAAAAATCTGACAAGTTGTGATTTTTTCAAAATCCGTAAATTTATGAAAAAGTTGAGAAAACTAAAACGAATTTTCAATTCCGATGCACCAATCGCTTCATATGGATCCCGTCTATGTTGCTGTGAGCGAGATTTGCATATTCATTCAGCCAAAACCTTAGCCTCGGTCGTTTTGTGAGGCTCATGCTTAAAAATCTGACAAGTGTGATTTTTTCTAAAATCCGTAATTTAGGAAAAAGTTGAGAAAACTAAAACGAATTTTCAATTCCGATGCACCAATCGCTTCATATGGATCCCGTCTATGTTGCTGTGAGCGAGATTTGCATATTCGTTCAGCCAAAACCTTAGCCTCGGTCGTTTTGTGAGGCTCATGCTTAAAAATCTGACAAAGTTGTGAGTTTTTTCAAAATCCGTATATTTATGAAAAAGTTGAGAAAACTAAAACGAATTTTCAATTCCGATGCACCAATCGCTTCATATGGATCCCGTCTATGTTGCTGTGAGCGAGATTTGTATATTCATTCAGCCAAAACCTTAGCCTCGGTCGTTTTGTGAGGCTCATGCTTAAAAATCTGAGATTTTTTCTAAAATCCGTAAATTTAGGAAAAAGTTGAGAAAACTAAAACGAATTTTCAATTCCGATGCACCAATCGCTTCATATGGATCCCGTCTATGTTGCTGTGAGCGAGATTTGCATATTCGTTCAGCCAAAACCTTAGCCTCGGTCGTTTTGTGAGGCTCATGCTTAAAAATCTGACAAAGTTGTGAATTTTTTCAAAATCCGTAAATTTAGGAAAAAGTTGAGAAAACTAAAACGAATTTTCAATTCCGATGCACCAATCGCTTCATATGGATCCCGTCTATGTTGCTGTGAGCGAGATTTGCATATTCGTTCAGCCAAAACCTTAGCCTCGGTCGTTTTGTGAGGCTCATGCTTAAAAATCTGACAAAGTTGTGAGTTTTTTCAAAATCCGTAAATTTAGGAAAAAGTTGAGAAAACTAAAACGAATTTTCAATTCCGATGCACCAATCGCTTCATATGGATCCCGTCTATGTTGCTGTGAGCGAGATTTGCATATTCGTTCAGCCAAAACCTTAGCCTCGGTCGTTTTGTGAGGCTCATGCTTAAAAATCTGACAAGTTGTGATTTTTTCAAAATCCGTAAATTTAGGAAAAAGTTGAGAAAACTAAAACGAATTTTCAATTCCGATGCACCAATCGCTTCATATGGATCCCGTCTATGTTGCTGTGAGCGAGATTTGCATATTCGTTCAGCCAAAACCTTAGCCTCGGTCGTTTTGTGAGGCTCATGCTTAAAAATCTGACAAAGTTGTGATTTTTTCAAAATCCGTAAATTTAGGAAAAAGTTGAGAAAACTAAAACGAATTTTCAATTCCGATGCACCAATCGCTTCATATGGATCCCGTCTATGTTGCTGTGAGCGAGATTTGCATATTCATTCAGCCAAAACCTTAGCCTCGGTCGTTTTGTGAGGCTCATGCTTAAAAATCTGACAAAGTTGTGAGTTTTTTCAAAATCCGTATATTTATGAAAAAGTTGAGAAAACTAAAACGAATTTTCAATTCCGATGCACCAATCGCTTCATATGGATCCCGTCTATGTTGCTGTGAGCGAGATTTGCATATTCATTCAGCCAAAACCTTAGCCTCGGTCGTTTTGTGAGGCTCATGCTTAAAAATCTGAGATTTTTTCTAAAATCCGTAATTTAGGAAAAAGTTGAGAAAACTAAAACGAATTTTCAATTCCGATGCACCAATCGCTTCATATGGATCCCGTCTATGTTGCTGTGAGCGAGATTTGCATATTCGTTCAGCCAAAACCTTAGCCTCGGTCGTTTTGTGAGGCTCATGCTTAAAAATCTGACAAAGTTGTGAGTTTTTTCAAAATCCGTAAATTTAGGAAAAAGTTGAGAAAACTAAAACGAATTTTCAATTCCGATGCACCAATCGCTTCATATGGATCCCGTCTATGTTGCTGTGAGCGAGATTTGCATATTCATTCAGCCAAAACCTTAGCCTCGGTCGTTTTGTGAGGCTCATGCTTAAAAATCTGACAAAGTTGTGATTTTTTCAAAATCCGTAAATTTAGGAAAAAGTTGAGAAAACTAAAACGAATTTTCAATTCCGATGCACCAATCGCTTCATATGGATCCCGTCTATGTTGCTGTGAGCGAGATTTGCATATTCGTTCAGCCAAAACCTTAGCCTCGGTCGTTTTGTGAGGCTCATGCTTAAAAATCTGACAAAGTTGTGAGTTTTTTCAAAATCCGTAAATTTAGGAAAAAGTTGAGAAAACTAAAACGAATTTTCAATTCCGATGCACCAATCGCTTCATATGGATCCCGATCTATGTTGCTGTGAGCGAGATTTGTATATTCATTCAGCCAAAACCTTAGCCTCGGTCGTTTTGTGAGGCTCATGCTTAAAAATCTGAGATTTTTTCTAAAATCCGTAAATTTAGGAAAAAGTTGAGAAAACTAAAACGAATTTTCAATTCCGATGCACCAATCGCTTCATATGGATCCCGTCTATGTTGCTGTGAGCGAGATTTGCATATTCGTTCAGCCAAAACCTTAGCCTCGGTCGTTTTGTGAGGCACATGCTTAAAAATCTGACAAAGTTGTGAATATTTTTCAAAATCCGTAAATTTAGGAAAAAGTTGAGAAAACTAAAACGAATTTTCAATTCCGATGCACCAATCGCTTCATATGGATCCCGTCTATGTTGCTGTGAGCGAGATTTGCATATTCATTCAGCCAAAACCTTAGCCTCGGTCGTTTTGTGAGGCTCATGCTTAAAAATCTGAGATTTTTTCTAAAATCCGTATATTTAGGAAAAAGTTGAGAAAACTAAAACGAATTTTCAATTCCGATGCACCAATCGCTTCATATGGATCCCGTCTATGTTGCTGTGAGCGAGATTTGCATATTCGTTCAGCCAAAACCTTAGCCTCGGTCGTTTTGTGAGGCTCATGCTTAAAAATCTGACAAAGTTGTGATATTTTTCAAAATCCGTAAATTTAGGAAAAAGTTGAGAAAACTAAAACGAATTTTCAATTCCGATGCACCAATCGCTTCATATGGATCCCGTCTATGTTGCTGTGAGCGAGATTTGCATATTCGTTCAGCCAAAACCTTAGCCTCGGTCGTTTTGTGAGGCACATGCTTAAAAATCTGACAAAGTTGTGATATTTTTCAAAATCCGTAAATTTAGGAAAAAGTTGAGAAAACTAAAACGAATTTTCAATTCCGATGCACCAATCGCTTCATATGGATCCCGTCTATGTTGCTGTGAGCGAGATTTGCATATTCATTCAGCCAAAACCTTAGCCTCGGTCGTTTTGTGAGGCTCATGCTTAAAAATCTGAAAGTTGATTTTTTCTAAAATCCGTAAATTTAGGAAAAAGTTGAGAAAACTAAAACGAATTTTCAATTCCGATGCACCAATCGCTTCATATGGATCCCGTCTATGTTGCTGTGAGCGAGATTTGCATATTCGTTCAGCCAAAACCTTAGCCTCGGTCGTTTTGTGAGGCTCATGCTTAAAAATCTGACAAAGTTGTGAATATTTTCAAAATCCGTAAATTTAGGAAAAAGTTGAGAAAACTAAAACGAATTTTCAATTCCGATGCACCAATCGCTTCATATGGATCCCGTCTATGTTGCTGTGAGCGAGATTTGCATATTCATTCAGCCAAAACCTTAGCCTCGGTCGTTTTGTGAGGCTCATGCTTAAAAATCTGAGATTTTTTTCTAAAATCCGTAATTTAGGAAAAAGTTGAGAAAACTAAAACGAATTTTCAATTCCGATGCACCAATCGCTTCATATGGATCCCGTCTATGTTGCTGTGAGCGAGATTTGCATATTCATTCAGCCAAAACCTTAGCCTCGGTCGTTTTGTGAGGCTCATGCTTAAAAATCTGACAAAGTTGTGAGTTTTTTTCAAAATCCGTAAATTTAGGAAAAAGTTGAGAAAACTAAAACGAATTTTCAATTCCGATGCACCAATCGCTTCATATGGATCCCGTCTATGTTGCTGTGAGCGAGATTTGTATATTCATTCAGCCAAAACCTTAGCCTCGGTCGTTTTGTGAGGCTCATGCTTAAAAATCTGAAGTGATTTTTTCTAAAATCCGTAAATTTAGGAAAAAGTTGAGAAAACTAAAACGAATTTTCAATTCCGATGCACCAATCGCTTCATATGGATCCCGTCTATGTTGCTGTGAGCGAGATTTGCATATTCGTTCAGCCAAAACCTTAGCCTCGGTCGTTTTGTGAGGCTCATGCTTAAAAATCTGACAAAGTTGTGATATTTTTCAAAATCCGTAAATTTAGGAAAAAGTTGAGAAAACTAAAACGAATTTTCAATTCCGATGCACCAATCGCTTCATATGGATCCCGTCTATGTTGCTGTGAGCGAGATTTGCATATTCGTTCAGCCAAAACCTTAGCCTCGGTCGTTTTGTGAGGCTCATGCTTAAAAATCTGAGATTTTTTCTAAAATCCGTATATTTATGAAAAAGTTGAGAAAACTAAAACGAATTTTCAATTCCGATGCACCAATCGCTTCATATGGATCCCGTCTATGTTGCTGTGAGCGAGATTTGCATATTCATTCAGCCAAAACCTTAGCCTCGGTCGTTTTGTGAGGCTCATGCTTAAAAATCTGACAAAGTTGTGATATTTTTCTAAAATCCGTAAATTTAGGAAAAAGTTGAGAAAACTAAAACGAATTTTCAATTCCGATGCACCAATCGCTTCATATGGATCCCGTCTATGTTGCTGTGAGCGAGATTTGCATATTCATTCAGCCAAAACCTTAGCCTCGGTCGTTTTGTGAGGCTCATGCTTAAAAATCTGACAAGTGTGATTTTTTCTAAAATCCGTAAATTTAGGAAAAAGTTGAGAAAACTAAAACGAATTTTCAATTCCGATGCACCAATCGCTTCATATGGATCCCGTCTATGTTGCTGTGAGCGAGATTTGCATATTCATTCAGCCAAAACCTTAGCCTCGGTCGTTTTGTGAGGCTCATGCTTAAAAATCTGAGTATTTTTTCTAAAATCCGTAAATTTAGGAAAAAGTTGAGAAAACTAAAACGAATTTTCAATTCCGATGCACCAATCGCTTCATATGGATCCCGTCTATGTTGCTGTGAGCGAGATTTGCATATTCATTCAGCCAAAACCTTAGCCTCGGTCGTTTTGTGAGGCTCATGCTTAAAAATCTGAAGTGATTTTTCTAAAATCCGTAAATTTAGGAAAAAGTTGAGAAAACTAAAACGAATTTTCAATTCCAATGCACCAATCGCTTCATATGGATCCCGTCTATGTTGCTGTGAGCGAGATTTGCATATTCATTCAGCCAAAACCTTAGCCTCGGTCGTTTTGTGAGGCTCATGCTTAAAAATCTGACAAAGTTGTGGTTTTTCTAAAATCCGTAAATTTAGGAAAAAGTTGAGAAAACTAAAACGAATTTTCAATTCCAATGCACCAATCGCTTCATATGGATCCCGTCTATGTTGCTGTGAGCGAGATTTGCATATTCATTCAGCCAAAACCTTAGCCTCGGTCGTTTTGTGAGGCTCATGCTTAAAAATCTGAGTATTTTTTCTAAAATCCGTAAATTTAGGAAAAAGTTGAGAAAACTAAAACGAATTTTCAATTCCAATGCACCAATCGCTTCATATGGATCCCGTCTATGTTGCTGTGAGCGAGATTTGCATATTCATTCAGCCAAAACCTTAGCCTCGGTCGTTTTGTGAGGCTCATGCTTAAAAATCTGAAGTATTTTTCTAAAATCCGTAAATTTAGGAAAAAGTTGAGAAAACTAAAACGAATTTTCAATTCCAATGCACCAATCGCTTCATATGGATCCGTCTATGTTGCGGTGAGCGAGATTTGCATATTTCATTCAGCCAAAACCTTAGCCTCGGTCGTTTTGTGAGGCTCATGCTTAAAAATCTGAGTATTTTTCTTAAAATCCGTAAATTTAGGAAAAAGTTGAGAAAACTAAAACGAATTTTCAATTCCAATGCACCAATCGCTTCATATAGATCCCGTCTATGTTGCGGTGAGCGAGATTTGCATATTCATTCAGCCAAAACCTTAGCCTCGGTCGTTTTGTGAGGCTCATGCTTAAAAATCTGAAGTTAATTTTTCTAAAATCCGTAAATTTAGGAAAAAGTTGAGAAAACTTAAAACGAATTTTCAATTCCAATGCACCAATCGCTTCATATGGATCCCGTCTATGTTGCTGTGAGCGAGATTTGCATATTCATTCAGCCAAAACCTTAGCCTCGGTCGTTTTGTGAGGCTCATGCTTAAAAATCTGACAAAGTTGTGAGTTTTTTCTAAAATCCGTAAATTTAGGAAAAAGTTGAGAAAACTAAAACGAATTTTCAATTCCGAATGCACCAATCGCTTCATATGGATCCCGTCTATGTTGCTGTGAGCGAGATTTGCATATTCATTCAGCCAAAACCTTAGCCTCGGTCGTTTTGTGAGGCTCATGCTTAAAAATCTGAGTATTTTTCTAAAATCCGTAAATTTAGGAAAAAGTTGAGAAAACTAAAACGAATTTTCAATTCCAATGCACCAATCGCTTCATATGGATCCCGTCTATGTTGCTGTGAGCGAGATTTGCATATTCATTCAGCCAAAACCTTAGCCTCGGTCGTTTTGTGAGGCTCATGCTTAAAAATCTGACAAAGTTGTGAGTATTTTTCTAAAATCCGTAAATTTAGGAAAAAGTTGAGAAAACTAAAACGAATTTTCAATTCCAATGCACCAATCGCTTCATATGGATGCCGTCTATGTTGCTGTGAGCGAGATTTGCATATTCATTCAGCCAAAACCTTAGCCTCGGTCGTTTTGTGAGGCTCATGCTTAAAAATCTGAGTATTTTTTCTAAAATCCGTAAATTTAGGAAAAAGTTGAGAAAACTAAAACGAATTTTCAATTCCAATGCACCAATCGCTTCATATGGATCCCGTCTATGTTGCTGTGAGCGAGATTTGCATATTCATTCAGCCAAAACCTTAGCCTCGGTCGTTTTGTGAGGCTCATGCTTAAAAATCTGAAGTGATTTTTTCTAAAATCCGTAAATTTAGGAAAAAGTTGAGAAAACTAAAACGAATTTTCAATTCCAATGCACCAATCGCTTCATATGGATCCCGTCTATGTTGCGGTGAGCGAGATTTGCATATTCATTCAGCCAAAACCTTAGCCTCGGTCGTTTTGTGAGGCTCATGCTTAAAAATCTGAAGTTATTTTTTCTAAAATCCGTAAATTTAGGAAAAAGTTGAGAAAACTAAAACGAATTTTCAATTCCAATGCACCAATCGCTTCATATGGATCCCGTCTATGTTGCTGTGAGCGAGATTTGCATATTCATTCAGCCAAAACCTTAGCCTCGGTCGTTTTGTGAGGCTCATGCTTAAAAATCTGAAGTTGATTTTTCTAAAATCCGTAAATTTAGGAAAAAGTTGAGAAAACTAAAACGAATTTTCAATTCCAATGCACCAATCGCTTCATATGGATCCCGTCTATGTTGCTGTGAGCGAGATTTGCATATTCATTCAGCCAAAACCTTAGCCTCGGTCGTTTTGTGAGGCTCATGCTTAAAAATCTGAAGTTGGATTTTTTCTAAAATCCGTAAATTTAGGAAAAAGTTGAGAAAACTAAAACGAATTTTCAATTCCAATGCACCAATCGCTTCATATGGATCCCGTCTATGTTGCGGTGAGCGAGATTTGCATATTCATTCAGCCAAAACCTTAGCCTCGGTCGTTTTGTGAGGCTCATGCTTAAAAATCTGAGTATTTTTTCTAAAATCCGTAAATTTAGGAAAAAGTTGAGAAAACTAAAACGAATTTTCAATTCCAATGCACCAATCGCTTCATATGGATCCCGTCTATGTTGCGGTGAGCGAGATTTGCATATTCATTCAGCCAAAAACCTTAGCCTCGGTCGTTTTGTGAGGCTCATGCTTAAAAATCTGAAGTGATTTTTTCTAAAATCCGTAAATTTAGGAAAAAGTTGAGAAAACTAAAACGAATTTTCAATTCCAATGCACCAATCGCTTCATATGGATCCCGTCTATGTTGCTGTGAGCGAGATTTGCATATTCATTCAGCCAAAACCTTAGCCTCGGTCGTTTTGTGAGGCTCATGCTTAAAAATCTGAAGTATTTTTTCTAAAATCCGTAAATTTAGGAAAAAGTTGAGAAAACTAAAACGAATTTTCAATTCCAATGCACCAATCGCTTCATATAGATCCCGTCTATGTTGCGGTGAGCGAGATTTGCATATTCATTCAGCCAAAACCTTAGCCTCGGTCGTTTTGTGAGGCTCATGCTTAAAAATCTGAAGGTATTTTTTCTAAAATCCGTAAATTTAGGAAAAAGTTGAGAAAACTAAAACGAATTTTCAATTCCAATGCACCAATCGCTTCATATGGATCCCGTCTATGTTGCGGTGAGCGAGATTTGCATATTCATTCAGCCAAAACCTTAGCCTCGGTCGTTTTGTGAGGCTCATGCTTAAAAATCTGACAAAGTTGTGAGTTTTTCTAAAATCCGTAAATTTAGGAAAAAGTTGAGAAAACTAAAACGAATTTTCAATTCCAATGCACCAATCGCTTCATATGGATGCCGTCTATGTTGCTGTGAGCGAGATTTGCATATTCATTCAGCCAAAACCTTAGCCTCGGTCGTTTTGTGAGGCTCATGCTTAAAAATCTGAAGTGATTTTTTCTAAAATCCGTAAATTTAGGAAAAAGTTGAGAAAACTAAAACGAATTTCAATTCCAATGCACCAATCGCTTCATATGGATGCCGTCTATGTTGCTGTGAGCGAGATTTGCATATTATTCAGCCAAAACCTTAGCCTCGGTCGTTTTGTGAGGCTCATGCTTAAAAATCTGAGTATTTTTCTAAAATCCGTAAATTTAGGAAAAAGTTGAGAAAACTAAAACGAATTTTCAATTCCAATGCACCAATCGCTTCATATAGATCCCGTCTATGTTGCGGTGAGCGAGATTTGCATATTCATTCAGCCAAAACCTTAGCCTCGGTCGTTTTGTGAGGCTCATGCTTAAAAATCTGACAAAGTTGTGAGTATTTTTCTAAAATCCGTAAATTTAGGAAAAAGTTGAGAAAACTAAAACGAATTTTCAATTCCAATGCACCAATCGCTTCATATGGATCCCGTCTATGTTGCTGTGAGCGAGATTTGCATATTCATTCAGCCAAAACCTTAGCCTCGGTCGTTTTGTGAGGCTCATGCTTAAAAATCTGAGTGATTTTTTCTAAAATCCGTAAATTTAGGAAAAAGTTGAGAAAACTAAAACGAATTTTCAATTCCAATGCACCAATCGCTTCATATGGATCCCGTCTATGTTGCTGTGAGCGAGATTTGCATATTCATTCAGCCAAAACCTTAGCCTCGGTCGTTTTGTGAGGCTCATGCTTAAAAATCTGAAGTATTTTTTCTAAAATCCGTAAATTTAGGAAAAAGTTGAGAAAACTAAAACGAATTTTCAATTCCAATGCACCAATCGCTTCATATGGATCCCGTCTATGTTGCTGTGAGCGAGATTTGCATATTTATTCAGCCAAAACCTTAGCCTCGGTCGTTTTGTGAGGCTCATGCTTAAAAATCTGAGTATTTTTTCTAAAATCCGTAAATTTAGGAAAAAGTTGAGAAAACTAAAACGAATTTTCAATTCCAATGCACCAATCGCTTCATATGGATCCCGTCTATGTTGCTGTGAGCGAGATTTGCATATTCATTCAGCCAAAACCTTAGCCTCGGTCGTTTTGTGAGGCTCATGCTTAAAAATCTGAAGTTGAGTTTTTTCTAAAATCCGTAAATTTAGGAAAAAGTTGAGAAAACTAAAACGAATTTTCCAATTCCAATGCACCAATCGCTTCATATGGATCCCGTCTATGTTGCGGTGAGCGAGATTTGCATATTCATTCAGCCAAAACCTTAGCCTCGGTCGTTTTGTGAGGCTCATGCTTAAAAATCTGACAAGTTGTGAGTATTTTTCTAAAATCCGTAAATTTAGGAAAAAGTTGAGAAAACTAAAACGAATTTTCAATTCCAATGCACCAATCGCTTCATATGGATCCCGTCTATGTTGCGGTGAGCGAGATTTGCATATTCATTCAGCCAAACCTTAGCCTCGGTTCGTTTGTGAGGCTCATGCTTAAAAATCTGAGTATTTTTTCTAAAATCCGTAAATTTAGGAAAAAGTTGAGAAAACTAAAACGAATTTTCAATTCCAATGCACCAATCGCTTCATATGGA
>NW_018734657.1:0-54892 GCF_002204515.2 Aedes aegypti
GTTTAAGTGTTCAGTGCACCATGATGCACGACATATGGAGTGAATCTACCGTTGAAAAACAGCTAAAAGATCAAGGAGAAAGGCTGTCCGGGAATGGAGCCAAGTATTTTATACGGACAGTGCAATTAAATCGTTAATTTACTGAGCTTGAGAACATAATATACGAGTGAAACTGACAGATAACATTCAAAATTATCAATAAATGTGGAACGAGTAATGAAAAAAATGCTGTGCGTAGATTTATACGAAAAAAAAGAACTATTCAGTGATTGTTGAAGCTCAAGCCACAGTCATCTCAGCTCAGGTAATAAAACTACATATACTGTTTAAAATTCAAATGTTTTATCCATCACAGAATACGCACATGTTCTTCGGAGCACGATAAATCGAGTTGATTTCAAAAATTGCATTTTTTCTTTCAATAATTACATGTTTTGCAAGCTGTCCGGATTTTGATTCGTTAGTGTCCGGATTTATAGACATGATTTAATGCAGGTGTCCGGATTTAAGGACAAGATAAGCTTCATTGTTTTAATTATTTCTATGGTTAAATCTTCAATTTTATTGAAAATATCATCATTTTCACTTAGTTTTAACATAAAAGTGTTCATTATGTAAAAATACTTTTAATAATTTTGTTTGAAACCTATTCAAAACGTATTTTGAACGTTTTTGTCGGCTAAAGTGTCCGGGTATTGATGCAGCACGGTAATTGTCTTTTTTTTTCAAGAAAGATTTGACACGAAACAATTTATTTTTCTTCTGTCCATGCTCATCCTTTTGCTTTTTATAAGAACAGTAATCTGAGAAAAAGGCTTTTCCTCAGTTGGGATGTAATGCCATACAGACATTACATCCCAACTGAGCCTTTTTCTCAGCTTACTGTTCTTATAAAAAGCAAAAGGATGAGCAGGGATTGGAGTGACACAAAAACAATGGGTCGTATGAATAAAATTTAGTAAAGTTGAGTTTACTACATTCTCGGTAGTAAACGCTATATGTGGAACACGAGTGGATCATGTTTGTGTCATTTTCCTTTCACTGAACGAAAACTCCCGCCATGAATTGAATGATTATTGCTTCATCCGAGCCCCATACCTATTTTCAGACACAATCAAGATGATTTTCATCTTCGTGGAAATCATCTGTTTACAAATCATACCGAATGAAAATCATCCAGTCTTGGAAGGATTTTTATCCTCGAAATAGATGCGTCTAATTGAATGAATCATACACACATGTAAGCAACCCCAATTTCGTAATATTTCTTAATTCAAAAGAATTCAAATAAAAATAACTACGGAACGTTGTTGGTTTATGTACATTAATGTTTAACAATCTCCAGCCTTCAGGAACAGGTGGCTATCTGTAGCGAACATGATGTGTGATGTGGCTCCTTGCAAATAAATGTTGGTTCACAGCTTTGCTCCATCGAACCAAAACACTTGTATGCCAGCTATTGTAGTTACCCGACTAGAGGCTTGTAACAAAAATATAATAAAATTTTATCAGAATATGATATGCATATCATATTATGATATAATTTTGTTAGGCTCCGTTCTCCATAGAACATAATAAAACAGAAATATAACATAATGTGTTTTATTTTCCTTTAAGATATTTTTTTATTCATTTTTAACAACTTTATAACAAAATAAATGAATGGTTATGCATTTCAATAATATACAATATTATCGTATATCGAACAGTATTATAATTTTGATACTTTGTATCAAACATTATGACTTGGTTTGATATGTTTTTGATAGAATTAAAACATATTTAGTTATGTTTATGTTACTATTCATACACTTTTTGTTATAATTTTAGTTATTTTAACAACATCCTGCATCAAGTTTGTAACAACCTATGTTCGAAAAAAACTTATAACATAATAACATATGCTGATATAATTTTGTTATGTACCCTTAGTCGGGTACCTTAAGGAATTTTAAATTAAAAGCATCAAATGAGGATAATATTAGATTCAAAGTGTAATTTCCTGTAAAATCCAAGCAGAAATGTTTGGCGTTCCACGTTGCCGCCGCCATATTTACGTATGGATTTGTCAGAATGATTTGATATTTACGATCATTCTCTTTCGTTCGATATTTCAGACAATATTTGAATGATTTTCGGTATGGGGACATAGTAGATATTAGAATCTGTTATATTCTGCAAGTTATTCATTCATGTTATCATAATTCGATTATCTGCATTTGTCATTAGAATATGATCTGAGATTCATAACTGAATTGGATGATTTTTGTTCAATATACTGTGGATGTATCATATTCTTTCAATGTCATTCAAAATGAGGAATATGAAGTTTTGTAAGCGTTTGAATTACACCCCATTCAATCTAGGACCCGGAGTTTTCGTTCAGTGTTCTACACCTTTCGAACATACTACAAAACAACGCATTGCTATGAATAAAGGTAGCATTTACTACAAAGCTACTGGTAGTTAGCTTCAGAGTTTGCTACACATGCTTTGAGATTGCGGAATTGAATGGAATAATTTACTTTTGAGTAAAAAATCATGGGAAAACGATATGAGTTATGATATTTCGGGAAGGTATTTTGAGTTTTGCTTAGGAATTCTGAGGTTATGAAAACATTCGCCTGCCAATTCTGAGATTCCGGTGAGATTACCGGCAGTAGCAATTTGTAATATCCGTGGTGAATTCCTGCCATTACGATAATTATGTTATTTTCTAGGAATTTTAGTATGTCGGGTAGGATTCAGATATTTACAATGTAATTTGAATTTTACGTGTAAATTCTGACATCTTCAGATTTTCTTTGGAATTCCGGAATTCCTTATAGGAACTTTGGGATTTCGATAGGGATGTCGGATTTTTTTATGATAATTCTGGAAGTTTAAATACCATTCTAGGAATATTGCGAAAATATTCGGAATTCTAGTAAAACTCTAGAATTGGGGTGGGAATAGAATTCCGGATAGAATTGGGTCCTAAAATTTGTAATGAAATCTTGTTTTTATTTAATAACACGAAAGAGCATCTTACTGCAACTACTTTAGCAATATTTCCCGCTCAAATAACGTTTGTATCATGTTTAAACCTTAATTTAAAAATTGGGTCCATAAATGAACCTTGACACTTAAGATCATGTTTGACGTTCGCTTAGTCGACAAAAACACCACAGGGGTTGTAGTTTTACCACTGGGGTTGATCCTATCTGACATTTCGGAAGGGACACGGAAAACAAAATAACCCAAAATTTGAGTTTAGCCAAGGAGTGTGACAAAATCTAAAAAAATGTTTTTGGACTCAAACAAACGGAAAACATTAGAAAATTGAGTAAACATGTGTTATTGCGCTAAACTTAAGCGTTTGGCTCTAAAATTGGGACAGGGCTTTAGGACCCTATTCTGTGGGTATCTTTGAGACGGTATTTCTGTGAGATCTATGAGATTGCGGTGGGATTCCTGCGAATTATTATATGAATATTTGTAATTCTGAAAATCAATCTTTGTAATTATTGTAAAAACCTTTAAGATTCCGTTGATCTCCAGTTCCGTTGAAATTTCAAAGCAAAGCTTTAAGCTTTTGAATGTCGATAAATATTTTATAGATTTCAATGGGATTTTTTGTGAAATCTATAAGAATTTTTATAATTTCAAAGGGAACCCTGGTGTTTTAGGAGAGATCCTCATTGAATCCTAACGACTACCAATGGAATCACTACAATTCCCATAAAAAGCTCTACATATAAGTTCTAGAAATTCCAAGGATACTATCAGAAACCCCACCAAAATAACGAGAATATCACAGAAACACTTTCCGGAATTCAACATGCTGTTAAGAAAACACACGGGGAGAATCAAAATTCTACCCCAATTTTACAAGAATCTCAGTACTGGTGCTAGAAAATATGTAGTTCCTAATTGATAGCTGTAGTCTCAAGATCTCTTTATAGATGTTAAGCTAATATAAAAAATCATCAATCACTGGCGTTGGCGAAGACCGAAAACCACTCAGAAAATTCTTTGATGTACCATCATCATAAAATCATGGACATAAAGAGAATACCAGACTAATCGCAAAATTACACTACAAATCTTGTTAAATTACAGCACCTTCATGATTTTGTGCAAATTGTCGAGTAATCGATTAAATTCAATGCATTTCCTTCATATGCATGATTGTATTAATTTTAAGCGTCACTCTGAATAGATTGTTCTTTACGTGCAGAATGCAACTTCAGTCACTGCTCATGTTCGAAAGTAGTAAGCACTACATGTTCGAAAAGTTTTTTATTCATACCAAAAGTGTAGTAAACTTTGTGGATTTTGTTTTTGAGTAGATGCTACATGTAGTAAAGTTCAACGTTTTTTATTCATACCACTAAACTAAATAATATATAACGACTATACAGCTTGTCAACACGTGGTGTTTTGGTTTGTTTTGATGAGTGCACAAACTTGCTAGTATCTATACCACACTCCCAAAATATATGTCAACATCATGGCCTACTTGATTCGGTCGTATATATAAGTTGATTTTTTTACTTTTGTCCAAGGGACGAAGCACTGTGCGACGCGGCGAAGTTGGTCAAAAATCGAACATCCATTTTTAGTCGCGAAGCAGTATAGTGGTTATCACGCCCAATGGTATGGGTGCCCTAGTGTAGAAGTAGTTGTGAACCTTAGAGGAAAACAATATGCACTCTGTCTCGAAAAACACCCAGAATCCGGGTGTAAATCTTTCAAATTGGGTAATATTTCCATATGCATTTTGATGAGTCTGGAAAGCGTGTGCAAGTTTCTTTGAGGAAAACAAAAACAAACTGTGTATGACGAGCGTATGCTAGTCTACGTGTGTTCAAATGTCACTAAGCTCTATATTGACAAAGAAAAATAAAGCTTTGTATCGAGGCACCATTATCATTCTTTTCCGTATCGATTCGTAAAGCAACGTAAAGGTATTCTGGTATATCGTATTACGTATGACAGGTTTCAATTGTTTTGATTTTCCAAGGGAATATTTGAAACCGAATATGATTCTTTTTGTCGATCGCTATCGATTTGTCATATGAGCGTCTTTAAAGCTCGATATAAATAAATGTGAAGAAATTTAAAGATATGGTTGACCGGGATATGTCATTGTTCGAGACAGATGATTTAAAATTTCATAACAACAGTAGATTGTTGCTGCGAAGTCAATAAGCTATGGATATTGCGATCCATCTGTTGTCTCAATGCAGGGGAAGAGTTGGCCTCGAGAATGGCCAGTACTCTAGCAGCAGGCATACATATTTACTTTAATACCTACCAATTTAAGAGCATCCTTCTGGTTATGTAAGGTGATAATCCAAAATGCTGATTAGCAATGTTTCGGATCTGAAGGAAAAAATCCGAAAAAGAATCATATTCGGTCTTAAATATTCCGATCCATGGAAAATCAAAACAATCGAGACCTGTCATACGATGTACCAGAATACCTTTACGTTGCTTTACGAATCGATACGGAAAAAAATGATAAAGGTGCCTCGATATAAAGCTTCATTTTTCTTTGTCAATATATAACGTTACTTAGACATCATACGTTACTCATTTTCTATGAATATTCATGAAGGTAACTAAAGCTCAATCGATAAAACATGATCGAACGAAATTTCGTAACATTTCTTTGATTATTTATAATGCATGCTTGATAAAGAAAGTTACTCATAAGGTTTTATAGATTGATGAAGATACTTGAATAAACGTAACGAAATTAACAGTAAAGAACAACCGACAGAAATATTTATTATTGGAAAAAGATATTTAAAGTAGTTCATAGGATGGTTGACCGGGTAATTGAATTCAAATTAAGCATACTAAAAGTGCAACAAAAATTTTGGAACTGTCGAAATAAAACGAAAAATTAAATCGTAATGCAAACACATATTTATTTAATTGAATTTGGAGATTTCCAAACCATTTACCTAGCAAAAGCAAACCAACTTTTTGTTTGGCAAAATTCAAAGTAAAGTCGATAAAACAAACTAAAATTTATTTGTAAACCATTTTCTTCCGTGATACTATTTAACTTTATTTTATAATTCTTACAGATGGCCCGGTCGTGAATTTAGATGCACTCATTTGGAAATGATTAAGGTAATTGATGCTAGTTCAAATATTTTGTCCATCATTTAAGATTGGTTGAAACAGTATCCTCTAGTGATCCTTCAAAAGAGATACGCAGAAGCTTACATTTCTGTCAAATTGTGAACCAATCGAGCAGCTGTCAAAGCGTGAGCCAAACGAACATGCGTTAAATATGTTTGTTTGGAATTTATTTTGAGTAATTCGCTTGAAATTATTTCGTTAATTGTTTTGCATGAAGCAAAATATATGAAATATTTTTCTTTTTTGAATGTTTTTCAAAGCAAGATTTAGTTGTTGATTTTTTCTGCTGTTTATTAGTTTGGAAATGTAGCTCAAAGATTCATAACGAAACAAAATACACTTTTTACCAATGAGGAGTTCATGTCCGTGTTACAATATTATTCTCGACGCCGAGCAAACTCAGCATTGCTGGTCTGTTGCCAAATCATTCCATTTTACTTCCGCTTATCTCTCATATATAGGGCTTTTCATGTGACAGGCCCTTCTATGCATTTGTTTACATCGGTAGAGGACCGGTGCATACACGTGGCTGTCATTTTCATATAGAAGAACTGTCAAAGAGCTTCCCGATCAGCTGTTTTGGGACGTCATGTAAATAGGCCTATAGTTCCCCACCTTATTGGACTTATTATTTATTCGCATTTTCGCACTTATGAAGCCGTACTTCGCAGTCCAGTAGTGAAAGAATATAAATACTGCTTCGCTTTAGAGAATGGGTTAACCAACGTGCGTAGTTTGACTTTTGACCAACTTTTCCGCGTCACAACTCGATTCTCAATAGTGCGCATAATGCACACGGCGGAGGGCATAGATGCGCACTATAGCGAAGTGACCCAGATAGCCCGTAGCGGTAAACACGCAGGCTTTTCAGCAAGACCAAGCTGAGGGTCGTGGGTTCGAATCCCACCAGTCGAGGATCTTTTCGGGTTGGAAATTTTCTCGACATCCTAGGGCATAGAGTATCTTCGTACCTGCCACACGATTTACACTTGCAAAAATGGTCATTGCCATAGTAAGCTCTCAGTTAATAACTGTGGAAGTGCTCATAAGAACACTAAGCTGAGAAGCAGGCTCTGTCCCAGTGGGGATGTAACGCCAGAAAGAAGAAGAAGCGAAGTGACTCGCGACGCAGCAAAGTTGACTATTGAGAATCGAGCTGTGACGCGGCGAAGTTGGTCAAAAATCATACTTTGCGCATTGGTTAACCCATTTTTTCAACGCGAACCATTATACACAATACTGTTGCGCAGTTCCGACAGTTTTTTCGGCTGCTTGGGCACGTCAGGAGTTAATCATCAATATTAACCTCCTTTTCCCAAGCAGCCTTGATAGCCGCGTAGTGTCGGTAGCGGTTGTTTCAACTGGCTAAGAATTAACACTACGGACTGCCTGTTCCGGTGGTAAAAGTCCACCTCACAGGTGACCCCTAATTTATGGTGTGATGCGTACCGTGCCTAGGAATGAATGGTTAGGGGGGTCTAAATAAAACCTAACCGCTAACGGAGCCTGTGGGGTACCAGGGCGCCCTCCACAGTATTGAGTCCTTCCTGTGCTACCCGGAGCAATGGTGCAGGTGACCTTGTGTTTCTCCGAGATAATCGGCTGCCCTTCTTCAGTCTCTATCCTGAGGCTCAATAAGGGTGGGATTATGAATATCTTGACATTTAATTTAAATTATCACCTATATGGATTCGCATTATGCGTTTTACACAGTGTATTCTGTGCTCTTTCGCCTTTGGCGACTTGAAATAGATACCGATCTGGTTTTTTCGTTGGTGGTCTTTTTCGTGTTGAAGATTACAAAAAGCTTAATCCTGCCTAGTTTGGGTAGTGGCTACGGTTAGGTTAGCTCAGATCAATCTTCAGCATAAAAGAACGGCAACGATCAATCTTTGCAGACTCATGCAAAATGGTGCAGCCCAAGTGGCGCTAGTTCAAGAACCCTACTTTCGTAGAGGGAACTTCTATCTAGGTAACCTTGTGGACCCAGTTTTTGCTACTTTCAGCAAACTTGAAATGGCAAACTCGCGCTCCATGCCCCGCGCATGCGTACTCGTTAATAAAGCAATCGTTGCTACACTCATTTCTGAGTTAACTACCAGAGATGTATGTGCTGTCACAATTGATGTTTCTGTTGGTGACCTATCTATTTATTTTGTTATAAAGTTGTTGAAAATAAACAAAAAAAATATCTTAAAGGGAAATAAAACACATTATGTTATATTTTCTGTTTTATTATGTTCTATGGATGACGGAGCCTAACAAAATTATATCATAATATGATATGCAAATCATATTCTGATAAAATTTTATTATATTTCTGTTACAAGCCTCTAGTCGGGTAACTATCTATTTATTTTGTTATAAAGTTGTTAAAAATGAACAAAAAAATATCTTAAAGGGAAATAAAACACATTATGTTATATTTCTGTTTTATTATGTTCTATGGATAACAGCCTAACAAAATTATATCAAAATATGAATATGCATATCATATTCTGATAAAATTTTATTATATTTTTGTTACAGCCTCTAGTCGGGTATCTATTTATTTTGCTACAAAGTTGTTTAAAAATGAACAAAATAATAACTAAAAGGAAATAAAACACATTATGTTATATTTCTGTTTTATTATGTTGTATGGATAACGGAGCCTAACAAAATTATATCATAATATGATATGCATATCATATTCTGATAAAATTTTATTATATTTTTGTTACAAGTTCGTCTGTAATTTTGTCTCGGATTACGCTCACCCATAGTGGCATGACATCGTCAATTTCCACAGTAGAGGAGCAGAGACTCTTTGCGTGCTCAAGCTTCTTCTCTACAGAAGTTATCCACGCTGATAGAGATTTCTTATCTCCTTTATACGGAACAATCAGCTTGATTGAGTCCGGAACACGAGACGGGTTAAAGGAAGCCACTCTGTTTGGTGTTGTTACCATCCTAGAGGGTCCTATTTCCAGTTCGTCTAATCTGGCTTTGCGTCAAGCGAGGCTATTTGCAACCCTCTGCTGTTCGAGTTGGCAGCTAGTTGCTTCAATCGAACGGTTTGGTGCAGGCCTCTTCGCTGTCTTCGCGTTCTTGTGAGAGTGAGGCGATCTGCAACCTCTGTTCTGTAAGTTGAGCGGTGAGCTGTTCGATTTGTCTCGATAGCTCTTCCGTCATTCTTCTTGTTTGCATGAACTTCACGAATTAAAAATTTGGAAACGGTTTCCGAAAAGGAATTCTCTTAATTCTCAAAATCCCGATCGATTGATGCGAGGATTTTGGTTCGCCTAATTAAAAATTATTGTTAACCGGAGAAATTTTGTGCGCTAATCGCCGTTACTTCACTAATCTCACTACCTAAAGGATTAACTATTCGTTCACTAAAAATGTAATTCACTTGTTTTCTTCACGGATTATTTAAAAGATTTATCATTCGCTAGTAGTATTCACGGTAACACTCACTCAGGGTTAGTTAAATATTTGTTAGTATTCACTTTTCTTTCGACTGCGCCTTATGTTTTATTAGTTTGTTAAAAATGATAATAAAAAACTTACTTACAATTTTTTTTTTGCGATAAGCCGTCGCGGATGATGTGCTAAACCGGCACAATTGGGATGATGGGGTGTGGTAGCGTGGTTCCAGTCTACCGTCCGATGAATCCGGTGTGCAGGGATTCAACGCAAAGTCTCCGATGTTCCCTCGAAGATGCCTCCTTGAATCGAAGATATTCCTTCTTGACCTTTGTCGGCCGGTCGAATTCACTACACACTTTTTTCACTCACGGCACTACTTCATCCTACCGACTGCGCCAATTACCAGTTGGACTTTCAAATATGTCTTTTTAAAAAACTAAAAACGATCTACACGGTTTGAGACACTGAAACTAGACTGATTTATTGTTCGTATTCGCCCCTAGCTACCTGGTCCCTAACGCTACACTTTTCAACTTTGACTCGGACTCTGTACCACGGACTCTGGACCACGTTGAATTCCACCGGATGGTGTCGTGTTACGCCGTCGTCGACTGTTGTTCTTCCAATTGTTGAATTATGCGCTGCAGTTCAGACTGCTGGTGTTGCAGTTTCGCTACCTGTTGTTGGAGAATGCGTTCCTCTCATTGGGTGGTTGCCAGGTGTGACCTCGTGCTACTCCGTTTACTTCCGTAACTTATATATATATATATATATATATATATATATATATATATATATATATATATATATATATATATATATATATATATATATATACTATATATTATATATATATATATATATATATATATATATATATATATATATATATCTATATATATATATATATATAATATGTATATATATCTATATATAATATTATATATATATATATATATATATATATATATAATATATATATATATATATATATATATATATATATAATATATATATTTACAAAAAAATATAGGTATTAAGAAAAAAAAACAAAAAAAAAATTGCGCAATAAAACACTTCGAGACCACTGTGTCACTCGGTGTGTGAATATTACTTCAACAAAATGTTTTGGAAAAATAATCAAAAATATGTCAATTAATTGAGCGGAAGTACACTTCGAGACCACTGTGGGAATATCACTCAAACAACGGGGACTAACAGCAACCAAGTAGTGCGGATGGTATACGACTGGAGAGGAAACAATACCCTACAATCTCCTTTCTGCTGTTCTAGCTGCGAGGACAGAATGTAGCGGCGTGGTGCGATCGTCTATTTCTGCAGCTTGGTTTGAAGCGATGGAATGATGACGCCGATCGAGATCCACTTGCAGCCGATCACTTTTCGGCCCGGAGGTAGCTCGACCAGCTCCCACGTGTTGTTCTCGATCTGAGCTCGATATTCGTCGTCCATTGCTTGCTTCCACAGTTTCGCTTCAGGTCCCCTCAATGCTTCGGACGGAGTACGTGGATCACCATCGGTTGATGGTTGACACCTGGCTGCTAGTCCTTGTTGCCGGTCACTAGCTACGGGTCCAGGAAGGTCGATGGCGCTTCCTGCGTCCACGTAGATATCAGACTCGGGTTGGTTGTCTGAAAATCGATCGGAAGAGAGTCCTCTACTCGGAATGAAAAAAATCTTTTAAACTTGCCTGGCAGGTAGCGCTCCCGTCCACTGCGCCTCAACGCCTGTGACTCGGGCAGATTTGAAGATGATCGCGGAGGGAGCGCAGAGTTTGTCACGTCACGAATTGGATCTAGAAATTCTTCATCTTCAGAGTTTGATTTGATGTTCTTCCCCAGGCACTATTCCATCTTCGACGTCGATTGCTACTGTTCGTACCGGTTCGGATCCTCATGTATCGGAAACGGATCGCCCAGGTCTAGTCGTACGACTTTTCGCTCCGGGCTGCAACCTGCATGCTGTTGGAAGACGATGGTTTCTCTCCTGCTTCACTCACGAAGGTAACATCTCGACTCTTGATGATTTTCTTCGATTTCGGATCCCACAGACGATATGCTTTTGTATCCTCGTCAAATCCAGTGAGAATACATTCGAATGCCTTTGCATCCCACTTTTTGCGCTTCGGCTTCGGAACGTGTGCCATTACCTTCGAACCGAAAACACGAACGTGCGCCAGATTTGGTTTCCTACCGCTCCAAACTTCATCTGGGGTCGCCGAGTGTCCTTTGGTAGGAGACCTATTGATGAAGTAGACTGCTGTCGCTGTAGCTTCTGCCCAAAACACTTTCTGGAGATTCGCTTCGAAAAGCATACATCGCGCTCGTTCGACGATGGTTCTGTTGACTCGCTCCGCCAGACCATTCTGCTCAGGAGTGTAGTCCGCCGTTGTTTGATGACGGATTCCCAAACGCATCAAATGGTCCTCCAGTTTCCGATTCGTGAATTCTTTACCGTTATCGGTGCGTATCGTCTTCCGTTTCTTCCCAGAGTGTCGCTCAGCCATGCAACGGAAATTTTCAAAAAGCTTCATATACATTCTGCGCTGATTTCTCTTCCAGGAAATATACGAAGATTCCACGGGACTTGTCATCTGTGAAGGTCAAGTAGTAGCGGCTGCCACCCAACGATGGGACCCTCCATCGGCCCGCAGATATCCGAATGGACCACCTCCAGTACATCCGACGCTCGTGAACCGTATTTGCTAAATGGTAAACGTGTCTGCTTACCTTATAGAACAAACCTTGCACTTGTCGTTGCTCCTGGGCGGCTCTGCATATTCAATTCCAGAAACCAAGCCACGCTTCATCCGATGTAAGCTGTCGTAGTTGATGTGACCAAGTCCCTTGTGCCACAGAGCTGCAGTTTCATTCGATGCACATGCCAGTGCTCTTGAAGACTGCACCAGGTCCAACTTGAACAGGTCACGCTTCCTACTACCATCCTACGCCATCCTTGTTGAATGTTACCGTGTGTCCTCGTTGCACTATTTGGCTCACCGAAAGCAAATTCGATGACAAATCGGGGAATCACTTGCACCTCATCCACCGTAATCGCCAGGGGTCGTTCGGCCAGCATGCGGGTTTCAATTTCATGCTTCCTTTGGCAATAATCTTCATCGCACCGCGGTATGCGGCAATAACACTTGCGGAAACTCCTCCAGATGCTGCGCTGACTTCGTAAAATGATTGGATGCTCCCGAGTCGAAATACCAATCGTTATCGTCCTCTTCAACCGCTGACATCACCGTGCACCAGGCATTTCCGTCGCTTTTTTTACGGCTCTCTTGTCGAGCACTCTCTTGCAATGTGGCCGAATTTTGTGACAGCGCCTGCATTACGGACCTTTGCTTGATAATGGATTCGTTTTTTTCACTTTGCTTGATTGATTTCCGGCCATGCTGTTGCTAGCCAATGCGGGCCCCCGACGTTGGCACTCTGATCTCCTGCAAGCAGTTTTGTCTTGATGACGTCACCTGCAAGCTGCATTACCGTAAGCCTACCATTAAAGTAGTCTTAAAGTGGAAATGGGCACTTTTACAGTTGAACTAATGCAAGAATGTCGATAAAGCAATCACGCAATTTATAAAGTGATATAAGGGTAGCAGTGCAATTCATAAAGTGATATAAGTGCATTGATACATTCGCAATGCAGGGTTAATGCTTTATTGCTTGACAGCTCTTGAAATTTGCTGAATAAAAGCAATGTTGTTGATATGTAGTAGAATAAGTGCAATTTTATAATGCTCGTGGTTAATTGGGTATTCATGCTTATTCAAAAGTAATGTCACAATAGCACCTTTTATCCTGATTGAATATAAAGTGTTCAAATACGCATTATTTTACTTTTTCCAATAAAAACGAAAATTAAATGCACAGAAAACTTTGGCCCTTTTCCCATGTTTGTCCAGAACGATGGAAGGAACACAACATAAGAAAACTAGCGATTTTCATCAAGTCTGCCTTGATTGTCGTTGGCAAGCTGGAGTTCTCTTGCAATTCAAAATAACTTTTGTGTCATATTTCGTGTGTAATATCGGTGCCTCCCTCCCAGTTTGGAACTACTGCTTGGTGGCCTTCGAAGTGCGATACACTCTGAAATAATAGAAATCATAAAAGGTTTAAATATCAAACATTAATCCCATAAATAACACGACACCGCTAAACCCTCTGCGTTTACTACCAAAACGTCAGAGGTCTACGTACTAAGACACACGATTTAAAATTGCGGTTGTCAAGTTGTGACTACGACATTGTTGTTCTCACAGAAACGTGGCTTCGGCCTGATATAAGTAACTCGGAACTGTCATCTGATTACACAATCTTTCGTTGTGACCGCAATAAGACTACAAGCAATTTATCAAGAGGTGGTGGGGTGCTTGTCGCAGTCAAAGGCGATTTGCAGTGTACAGAAGTGTCATTGTCCGATTGTGCTGACCTTGAGCAAGTGGCAGTATGTGTGGAGCTTCCTAACCAAACGTTGAATATCTTCGGAATTTACCTCCGTCCAAATTCCGAACCAAGTTTGTATTCTACTCATTCTGCTGCCGTTCAGCGCGTATCCGACTCAACGTCAAACAACGATGTGATCTTGGTATTTGGTGACTACAATCTTCCTCATTTACAGTGAAGCTTTGATGAAGATGTAAAATGGTTACCTGCCTACAAATGCGTCCAGCGAACAAGAAGTTTCTTTGACAGAATCAATCATGGCCTGTGGGCTGGTGCAGATTAACTCCTTCACAAACCGGAGTCATCGAATTCTTGATTTAGTTTTTACAAACTTCTCGGACATATCCGAATTATCGCAGCCAGTTTTACCGCTGCTGCCAATTGATGACCATCATCCGCCGCTTGTTTTACAAATTGATGTTTGCTTTTCCGCACCCAGTCAGCTTGACCCAGACCCGAATATCTTGGGCCTCGATTTCCGACGATGTAACTTTTCCTCGCTTAATAACTTACTGGATTCGGTTGATTGGGATAATCAACTACTTGGTCACTCCGTTGATGAAAGTGTCGGCTTGTTTTACGACAAAATGTACGAAATACTCCGCTCAGTCATCCCTCGTCGCCGATGCGTTAATCTTGGTGTTGATAGAAAACCGTGGTGGAATCCAGAATTGAGAAACATGCGCAACAGACTGAGAAAAGTTTCGTAAACGATATTTTGCTAGCAAAACGGTTGAAAACAGGAATCTGCTTTGCCTAGTGGAATCCTCTTATAATGAGCTTATCGATATGAGCTATCGCAGGTATCTTGAGAATTTGCAGCTTACCGCCAAAAACAACCCCTCGAAGTTCTGGAAGCATATGAAGGCACAAAAAAGCAAGCCATGGTATCCCGAACAACGTTACTTACGGGGACATTAATGCCACCACCACATGTTGAAGCCGCTGAACTATTTTGCGAAATTTTTCCAAAGCGTGTACTGTGCCACATCGCCTCGTGTCTACCGGGGATGCTTCCAAAACGTACGAACTCACAACATTCATATCCCGCCTTTTCCAGTTTTCTCATCAAGAAGTATTGAATGCCCTACTTAGCTTAGATACAACAAAAGGTGCTGGGGTAGATGGCTTGACTCCCCATCTGTTGAAAAGCTGTGCTTCGTCTTTGGTTGCACCGTTGACCTTACTCTTCAATCGATCACTCAATGAGAACACGTTTCCTCAATTATGGAAAATTGCTACAATGGTTCCGGTTTACAAATCTGACAGCATTCGTCTTGTGGAAAACTACCGAGGAATCTCAATTCTCTGCTGCCTCGGAAAAATGCTGGAATCTATGGTACATAAAGTTGTAATGTCTGCATCAATATCGATTATTTCTCAGTACCAACATGGATTCATTCCTCACCGCTCGACAACTTCCAACCTCTTATGTTACACTAATGTACTGTTTCGTGAGATCGAACGGCGGAAGCAAGTAGACTCAATATACGTGGACTTCTCCAAGGCGTTTGACACTGTTCCGCATTTGTACGCTGTTGAAAAGCTGAGACATATGGGTTTTCCCGATTGGATATCTGACTGGATTTTGTCCTATCTCACTGATAGAAAAGCTTTCGTTAAAGTAAACTCTTCGCGATCCAGTACCTTCAGCATTCCTTCCGGTGTGCCACAAGGCAGTGTATTGGGACCACTGATTTTTGTACTCTACATTAACGACCTGTGTCATCGATTTTCATCTGGGAGACTATGCTTTGCTGACGACCTCAAAATTTTCCGAGTGATCAACTCTACTCTCGACTGCGTTGCTTTACAAGACGACATTGACTCGCTTCTTCAATGGTGTATCGAAAACGGAATGACGCTCAATATTGGAAAGTGTAAAGTCATAACATTTTGCCGCAGCTTGTCTTCGATCAACTACACATACGCTATAAATGGAACAACTCTGGAGCGTGTTGGGTCAATTCGCGATCTAGGAGTGGTAATAGACTCAAAATTGCGCTTTAACGAGCATATTACAGTTATCACCGCCAAAGCCTTTTCAGTCCTTGGGTTTATCCGAAGAAATGCATCGCAGTTCACCGATGTGTACGCTTTAAAAGCTTTGTTCTGTGCCCTTGTGCACAGTGTTTTAGAGTATGCTGCTCCTGTATGGGCTCCATACCACACATCCCTAATTATTCGGATAGAACGAGTACAAAAAATCATTTATCCGTTTTGCTCTTCGCCGCCTACCTTGGAACGATCCAATCAACCTACCGGACTATCCCGCACGTTGTCAGCTAGTGGATCTGGAGCTACTTTCAAACAGAAGGCTAAAGCTTCAAAGACTACTTGTACACGATATCCTGACGAATAACATCGACTGCCCTGATCTTCTTTGCGAAGTGCAACTAAGCGTTCCCAATCGTAGACTGCGGCATACAACCCTCATCGCCATCCCTTTACATAGAACGAGTTACGGATATCATGACCCTTTTACCACTTGTTTGAGGAATTTTAACTCTGTTTGTGAAATGTTTGATTTTAATGTGTCAAAAGATTGTTTTAGAGCTAGGATTAAGAATATAGTTTAATTAATTAGTCTGTACGGTAGTATTACCGAAGACGTTTACACAATAAATAAATAATTTGCAGGGTGTAGAATAGTGTGATAAAAAAAAAAAAAAAAAAAAAAAAAAAAAAAAAAAAAAAAAAAAAAAAAAATTTGACTATTTAATTGTGAACCCGTGCATAGGCCTATGGTTCATCGAGCAAACTTCAAACAGCTGTATCTCAATGAAATCTTAACCGACTTGAGCTCAATAGGTTTCATTTGAAAGCGTAGTCTAAAGTATTTGATTTGACTATAATCACATACTTTTCAACACATTAAGATGTTATTTGTAGCTAAAAATGTTTTTACAAACTTTCTTCAAAATTTTGGCAAATTTTCAATACATAGTCCGTTTTAGGTGAAGTGTTTCGGGAAAATTAGTCACTCACTATGAACCAGCCAAGTACTCATACTTTCAGACGTGCAATAGTTTTTCTTGCCCATCTTGCCCCCTAGAAGTGAAAATTCCATTTTCATTTTTCATTATAATTTATTTATTTCATCATTTAAATCTGTATGATGCGTCATAACTCGTTTAAAACTTTACTATTATGGATCCGACAGAAAAAAGGACAAACATTTTTTTAAATATATTTTTTCTGAATCTCCAAGCGTCGCGACTAATATTTGAATAGTGCGCTGTGTTCTATAATAGTTATGTCGGGAACAAGTCACAGGTCGCGTGTCCCACACGCGCGTTCCGATTTGGTGGGCGCGCGACAATAAAATTTCTGATTTATGCACAGATTACTGCATAACAACCAATATTTTTGTAATACTAGCCTTTTTATTCGATTGGATGAAAGATCCAAATTTGGACAAATTTCACTTGAAAATCGAATTTATAATTTCACATTTTTTTTCCAAGGGGTGATATCAGGTATCCAATATAGTTATTAGATTACCACTATCATGCGATTTGGGACGTATTTGAGGTTTTGTCCGACCTTTGTATGAAGGACCGCCACTGTGCGCTGCTGATTACTAAGAAAGAAATCGAAAATGAGCTACTCGGTTTTTGTACGTGTATTAAGTACGATTATTGATTTGTTCAATAAAATAAATGGGTGTTTTATTTTTACCTTTATTATTTTTTCCATGTTTGTGACAGTATCAGGGCATTAATTCGCATGCTATAAAAAATATCGACACGAAAGATTTATACTAGCGCCAATTAATGTTAAAAGCGTTCATGAAATGCTAAACCATTCAGTGATCCAGACGAACGAACGAGAAGCGTTTAAAAATGAGAATAGAACCAGTAACGTTCATGGATTGACTTGAACCAGAAGCGTTCATAAGGGAGGATATAATCAGTAGCGTTCATGGATTGACTTGAACCAGAAGCGATCATGGACTGATGAAACTGTTCATTGATCTAGACACAACAGTAGCTTTCATGGAGTGAATTCAATTAGCAGTGTTCAGAAAGTAAGTTCAACCAGTAGCGTTTATGATGTAAGATAAACCAATTGCAACTATGGAACTAAATTGAACCAGGAGCATTCACGGTGGGAATTGAGTTGAGTTGGTAGAGTTAAATGTGTTGCGTTTATGGACTTCATTGAATCAGTAGGACTGAAACAGTAGCGTTCATTAAGTGGATTAACGTTTGAGCAGATTGGATATGTATTATTCATGAATTGAGTTAAACCAGCAACGTATGGAGTGACTTGAGATGAACGTTAAAGGATTGGATCGAACCAATAGCGCTATAAAACTAATTGAATAAGTAGCGTTCATGGAATGATGTAAAACCGTTATGTTTTTGAATTTAGATTAGTCGGTTGCATTTATGGAATATAAAAAAAAATGGAAAATGGAGCATGGAATACATAAGAATAAAAAAATGCATAGAACTAGTACTCTAATTGTTATTAGATTTTGAAAAATCCGATAACATTCATGAAAGAAAATGAAAATAATGAGTAAAGATCGTATACATGGACTGAAAGATAAAACAGTGTTGGGAGATTGGATACGTATTTCTTAACGATATTGAATTCGTATTATACGGTATCGTTCACCATGTGCAGAATTTATTGAATGTAAAATGTACAGAAGTTGTAAGTTGTACAGAATGTTGAACCAGTAACGTTTAGAGTGCTATGTAACAGAACTTGTATAATTCAATGTATTGGTGGATTGTTGGTTTTTGGCCAATGGCGTTGAATGTATTTACCAAGATGATGAGGTTGATATTGAACTAGTACCTAGCGTTCAAAATATTGTTTGAACTATTTTCAGATCCAGCCGAGTTTGAAAAAATAAAGATATTTGTCCAGTGCTAGTCTTCTCAAAACTCCAGAAGACGATTTGTTTCATTTGATGGTTATTGTACAATATAGCGAAAAAAAATTAGACTCTTAAATTAGAATCAATATATAAATTATAATATAAACAATATTTTTGTGTGCTTACTGTAGTAAAACTCCACATACTTATATTAATCAACAATTACGTTGATTTTCAACATTTTTCTGGAGATCTCATTTATTGTTCATTTCCATCAAGTCGAGTTTGTCGTTATTTTTTTTTTTTTTTTTTGAAATATACGTGTCTTTATTCTGTGTTCAAAGTGTTCTACGGATATTTCAATTAAATAAAAGTTGAAAGGTCAGAATTCATAAGAAATTTTACATACAACTACAGTAAAATATTCATATATGTTTAATTTGTTTTTTGAGATTTTATATTTACGAGGGTCAAATTTTGGTTCTATTTGTTTTTGTGGAAAACAAAAGAGAAAACACGAAGATGTATATAGTGTAGACCGCATTCATGACAAGCATGATATCGCTAATAGATTCACGAAATTTCAGTTTATTTTCACAGGTATTTAGCACGATTAGGGTCTTCTTTAGTCGAGTGGTTAGAGTTAGCGGCTACAAAGCAAAGCCATGCTGAAGGTGTCTGGCTTCGATTACCGGTCGGTGCAGGATCTTTCCTTAACCCGTTAACGCCCAAGGTATCTCACAATTGGAATTCAGCTCCGTTTTTGTTATTCATAGTCGTATTCTCATAAATTAAACCTTATTTCACCAAAAAAAGTCTATGGTGGGGATCCAAAAAAATTCTTGAAATTGTGTCGTCCATATCTAGCTGTTCAATAAGTTTATTTTCAAGATTAATCAAAGATATTTTCATGCTCTCCGACCCATTACAATATAAACAAGTTGGAAAAAACTGCTGGTGAGGGGTAATTCATAAATTACGTCACGTACAGAAGAGGAAGGAGGGGGTTACAATGAAACGTGACTACCCATATAAAAATTGGGATCCATACAAAAAATGTGATACAGAGGAAAATTGAGGAGGATGAATATGGCAAAACTTTGCGTGACGTAATTTATGGACGTATCCTGATAAAGAAATTGCAACATAAAGAATACAAATTTCAGAGGCGAAAGGTGCATGCCAGAACTAAATCATTTAGTGACTTCAATTCAATTTTCTGCTCTACCACGGAAGTAAGATACAGACATACATACATTTCCATACATGTACATGTACAATTATGCACACTTAAACCATTTATACCAAAAACAAAATAAAATCTTACATCAATATTCTGATTTAGAAAAAAACCTACAGATATTTCAGAATAGTCTTCATAAAGATTATATAAAACATGCCAGCTGGTAATGGAAACATAACTATCAAAATATTTTTTTCTGGGTCAAGTTATTAGTATAGAATGTGACTCGGATCTGACAGTGATCGAAATATATATTTGGCAATATCAGAATTTCGTTAGTGCTGATCAAAAATTAGTCCTTCAGTCCAATGACAGTCATATATTGGACTCCAACTATTACATGCTTTACAGATGTGAATATTTGAAACCAACATTATTCGGCTATAACGTTGAAGTTACTGCATCACTGATGCATATAGTCTTATTCACCGATAGAACCGAATCCACGCGGTCCAAGATTTTTGACACTAGAGCTGGCCAGAATACCTGGGGAGCATACTGAAGCGTGTCAGCTCAAATGTCACAATTCTTGGACCGAGTGAGTTCAGCAAGGAAGGCTCTCCACTGCTACCTCAACGTGTCGCTGGTTCTAAAAAGTAAAGAACCATACAAAAATACGACCAAACAATGATGAAGGCGTAATCAATTTTCTCGAAAACATTCATTTTGGGAATTAAGTAGAATTTTCTGATTAAATTGGCAACAACGCACTGCAGTAGCGCGTATTAAAAAACTGCTTGCAAACAATATCTTTCAAGCGCATTTATTACCTGTAATTTTGCGAATAATAATTTTTACTTTTCCACGCTTAAGTCTTAAAACTGGTTCTGGACTTAGGTTGGCGGCTATTCAATTTTACTCTCATTTGACAGCCGCTCTTCACCCTTGGAGTTAAGTTCATGGATGGAAAAGTAAATTTGTCGTTTTATTTTGTTCTTCGCTCCCTTCAAAAGATCAAAAGATCTAAATGGTGTCAAGGTTCATCTAAAAATGTAAGGAGCATCCGAAATAAGCGATTGTTGCTCAAATCGATAGTAAGTATTCATTGTTTTTGATCTAGGCAGACCAATTTCTTATTGGTTGTTTCCTTGATGTTTCGCACATAAAAGCAATTCCCAGCTAATATGTTTTTTTTTTTTGCGAAAATATCTCCTTGAGTTGATCATCGTTTTCGAAGATACCAAATTTTTCATCACTGGACTTCAATCATGAGAATGACTTCCGAACTAAGAAGGTTTTAGGCGAATAGCTTTCTTTGGATTTAATCAGTGGACTGATATATAAGCGAATAAAATGTGTGCCCAGTAGTGCCATTTAGGTGATTTCCGAAGTAATAAGTTTCCAGGTGAATAGGTTTCATTCAGTTCTCCAACTTTGTCAAAAACACTAATTTTGTATCCAATCTCTAGATTGAGATGAAAGCAAATAATATGTTTGTCTACTAGCGCCACCTTGGGATAATTTTCCAAACTACTATGTTTCTGGGCGAATAGATCCCATTTACAGTCGACTTTCCACATCTCGATGTTCTATATCTCGATATCTCTCCCTATGTTGATGATTTCTTCGGTCCCTTCACTCTGCATACATTTTCACTCTCCGTATCTCGATATCCGCTATATCTCGATATCTTCCTATCTCGATGTGTTCCTAGTTAATGTTTGCTCCCGATTACCTCTCCGTATGTCGATATGCCCATTATCAAAGGTTACTGGACCCGATTTTATTGATTCAAAACAGTTCGGGAACACGAAGGCACCCCAGGTAACCAATAAGCCGTATATTGGGCCAAAATGTTGATTTAAGGCTGATATAATGCTAATAAGCCGTTAAATAGCACTATATAAGCCGTATATGGGGGATTGGGCCCGGTATACGGCCTATGGTTACCTGGGACGTTTGTTTGTTTTTAATTTCCCTGTAACGGAGTGGTTTTCAATCTAGTATTCGTTAAAAATGTGTTCTTTGTCTCGATCTCTCCCTATCTCGATGGTCTCTTCGATATCGAGATGTGGAGAGGCGACTGTAGTTGAACACTTTTGTCGAAGATACCAATTTCGAGAGTTCGATTTTTTTCAGTGTTATCGCTGGACTGATATATAAAAAAAAATATTTGACCACTATCGCCACCTTGTGAGTGTTTTCCGAACAAATATGGTTTTAGGCGAATAGGATTCATTTAGTTGTTCAACATTGTCCATGACACAAACTTTGTATCTAATCACTTGACTGAGATATTAGCAAATAAAATCTTTACCCACTAGCGCCATTTTGTGAGTGTTATAAGGTTTTATGTGACTAAGTATCATTTAGTTGTTCAACAATGTTGAAGACAACAATTTTATATCTCATAACAGAACTAAGATGCAAGCAAATACAATATTTGCCCACTAGCGCAATCTAGTGAATGTTTTCCGAACTAATAAGTTTTCGGGCGAATAGATCTCATTCAGTTGAACACATTTGTCGAAGACACCAATGTTGTATCTCATCACTGAACTGAGATATAAACAATCGAAATGTTCGACCATTAGCGCCATCTTCTGAGTGTTTTCCGAACAAATAAGGTTTTAGGCGAATAGTTCTCATTTAGTTGATCAACTTTATAGAAGACACCAATTTTGTATCTCATAACTGGACTAAGATATAAGCAAATAAAGTTTTGGCTCACTAGCGCCATCTTGGGAGTGTTTTACGAATTTATAAGGTTCTATGCGAATAGGTATTATTTAATGTTCAACTTTGTCGAAGACACCATTTTTGTATCTCATAACTGGACTAAGATATAAGCAAATAAAGTTTTGGCTCACTAGCGCCATCTTGGGAGTGTTTTCCGAATTTATAAGGTTCTATGCGAATAGGTATTATTTAGTTGTTTAACTTTGTCGAAGACACCATTTTTGTATCTCATAACTGGACAAAGATATAAGCAAATAAAGTTTTGGCTCACTACCGCCATCTTGGTAGTGTTTTCCGAAATTATAAGGTTCTATGCGAATAGGTATTATTTAGTTGTTCAACTTGTCGAAGACACCATTTTTGTATCTCATAACTGGACTAAGATATAAGCATATAAAATTTTGGCTCACTAGCGCCATCTTGGGAGTGTTTCCGAATTTATAAGGTTCTGTGCGAATAGGTATTATTTAGTTGCGCAACTTTGTCGAAGACACCAATTTTGTATCTCATCGCTGGACTGAGATATAAACGAAGCAAATATTTATACGCTGAAAAGTTGTGGATATGACAACTTTGGCAAAGAAAGCTCTCAGATAATAACTGCGGAATTGGTCAACGAACAAAGCTGAGAAGCAGGCTTTGTCCCAGTGAGCACGTAATACCAAGAAGAAGAAAAATTAGAAGAAGAACGATAAAGTTAAGGTCAATCAAGATAGACGACAAGGAAACAAATATATGAAATAAGTTTGCTATTGGACAAAGGGTTGTAAATACTCAATAAAAGAACATCATTTAATAAGGATTCTATTTTAGCTAAAACTTTGAAACCTTTCATTAGAAGGAAGAAGATACAACATACATTTCGGAATAATTGGATATTCTTGGCCAACAGCAGCATATGATTATGACGATGATAATAAAACAACACAAAGAACAAAGAAAGAAAACGTGATATCGAGCGTGAGTTTTGATATTGTCGCACCGCCACCAAACCGGATCGCGCCAGCGAGACTCGCGACGCGCCTCAACTCGCCGCATTTTGAAATCAGTTTTTTAGTGTGGCGCTGCATTCTTACGATTTTTATGAACACAGCGCACTATTCACATATTAGCTGCGACGCACGGGGCCCGAGAAAACAATAATTATAAATAAATGTTGGTCTTGATTTCTAGCGGATACATAATAATGTGAGTTGCTTCAAGTAAATAGGAATAACTCAACAATAAACTAGATATATTGGAAACGATAATTCAGTACTTAAGGAGGGTTGTAGTAGATATAACATTTGAAATATGGCAGTGAGATTTTTAGGAAAAAAATGAATTATAACAGTGACGAATTGTATAGTTGAACGAAAATCTTTTGAACGTTTCTAAATTATAAAATGTATACCACATTAACATAATAAAAGCTAAAGGGGATTGTAGGGTCCTACACCTTGCATAGAGATTGGATCGATCAGAGTAGTCATTGAGTTTAGGAGGCAGTTATGTTCGGTTGGTGACTGAAGAAAGATTATAAATAAATATAGCAGCTGGATATTGTAAATAATAGAAAACAGTGTTTGTTTGGAATTATTATACCATTCCGAATATCGAGTATTCTACAGAGAGAGATGCCTGAAGGGCGAATGAAAATCCATCAGGAGAAGGCAAAAATGGACTCGAGGAACGTATAAGAAAATTTGAAAATTTGACTGGACCATCAAAGAGATAGAAAAGGGTACGGAAAAAGATTCCTAAGCGATAGGTAAAGGTCCATCTGGACCATTCATAACAAAGAGAGACATACGTGCTCAATGAATGTTGCAAATATTCATCTTAACGTGCATGAAATAGAACAGCCACAGGATTGATCTGTATGATTATACGCAGGAAAAAAAAAATGAAAATCGCTGAAAAAATAATCAATGTCAAACAAGACCATCTTTTGTTATAGAAAAGGAGATGTGGTATCAGGTATCAGGTATCAGAAGGCCGGCTCCAGAGGCACGTTCCCCGCCATTTGGGAGATTTGTGCCATTGCCATATTTGAGCCTATTTCATCATCTACCTGATGGGAGAGGAAAGGGAAGGAAAAGATGGGAGGAAATAGGAGTGGGGTCCCTTGAAGAGGGAAGATCGCATAAGCGAATTGAGAGCATGTAGCTCCATACCACAATGGGTTCGAACAGCGCCCTAAAAAGGGCACTGCAAAACGCATGAGCGTAAAGAGAGCCTATAGCTCATTACCACAGCGGGTTAAGAATAACAGAATGTCCTGAAGATTCAGGCTGCTGAATTGAGTTTCACTTAATAAGTGTTTACCAAGTAATTGGAATCGCATTTGCGCAAAAACTGGACAGTTGCATATCAGGTGATACGAAGTTCCATAATCGGAGTCACAACTATCACACACAAATAAGTCAACACGCTGAATATTTGCCATGTGATAGTTGAGGCGGCAGTGGCCTGTCAACGCTCTGACCAAGACACTGCAATTCTGCTTTGACAGATTTGTTAAATACTTCGCCACCCTTGGAGATGGCTCAGTAATGTACAATTTTGTTTCACGACAGGACTCCAAACTATTCCAATATTGCTTGTGCTGAGTTGCCGCCCAAGAATTAATCTGAAGCTTCACCCAGCACTTCGAAATTGGAATAGCCGGCTCAGGGCCGACTGAGTTATGCGATGCTCCATCACGAGCTAGCTCATCAGCCAATTCATTTCCAGCGATGGAAGAATGGCCAGGTACCCATACAAGGTTTACAGAGTTGACTGAATTCAGTTCCTCAATTTGAGTTCGACATGCGATAACGACCTTGAGTTGGCCGAAGCAAGAGCTTTTATAGCAGCCTGACTATCTGACATACTTTACAAACAGCCAGACGTCCACTTCTCCTGTGAAGGGAGTTGTGTACAAAATTTCCTATAAGCAAAGTGACAAGCAATTGTGAGATCACTCGAAGCAAGGACAATTGTGTCCCAACTCATCGGAAGTGGAAACATCCGAATCACTAGGATTTCCAATGGACGGAGAGAATCCATGGAATTTGGTCACAACCAATTCCCAGTGTATGTAGCAATGATCAGATAATGATTCATCATCTGATACATGCCAATTCGTCAACTTGTGACTGATTCTGTTCGAGCAGAGCATTATGTCTAACACTTCTTCTCTAGCAGATACATTAAGGTTGGGCGATTCCCTAAAATAAGTAATCCAAGATTTGAACTACTTAAGCACTTTATCAAAGAGCTTCTCAAATTGATAGCTGAACTGCTCCAAATGAAGTGATGAGTATCAGCATCACTGCCCTCAATCAGCAGAAGGCCTCTTCATAGGCAGTGAACGACAACTCGTTTGAAATCATCCGTTGGGGATGGTTCATCATGTGGTAAATACACCACACAACGAAAGACGTCACCAACAGAAATATCAATTGTGACAGCACATACATCTCTGGTTGTTAACTCAGAAATGAGTGTAGCAACGATAGCGCTATTTACGAGCACGCATGCACGAAGCATGGTACGCGAGTTTGCCATTTCATGTTTCTGAAAGTAGCAAAAACTGGGTCCACAAGGTTACCTAGATAAAAGTTCACAAAAGTAAGGTTTTTGAACTAGCGCCATTTGAGCTGTAGCATTTGCATGAGTCTACAAAGATTGATCATTGCTGATTTTTTATGCTGAAGATTGGTCTAACAAAGCTATCCTAACCATAGCCACTACCCAAACTAGGCAGGATTAAGCTTTTCGCAATCTCAGAACGAAAAAGATCAGCAGCGAAAAAAACTATATCGGTATCTCTTAAAAGTCGCCAAAGGCGAAAAGCACAGATTACACTGTGTAATACGCATAATGCGAAACCATAGAGGTAAAAATTTAAACTAAGTTACAATGTATTAATAATCCCACCCTTATTTAGCCTCAGGCTTGAGACTGAAGAAGGGCAGCCGATTATCTCGGAGAAACACAAGGTCACCTGCACCATTGCTCCGGGTAGCACAGGAAGGGCATAATACTGTAGAGGGCGCCCTGGTACTCCACAGGCTCCGTTTGCGGTTAGGTTTTATTTAGACCCCCCTAACCATTAATTCTTAGGCACGGTAAGCTTAAAGCCGCATGAATTAGGGGTCACCTGTTAGGTGGACTTTTACCACCGGAACAGGCAGCCCGTAGTGTTAATTCTTAGCCAATTGAAACAACCGCTACCGACACTACGCGGCTATCTAGGCTGATCGGGAAAAGGAAGTTAACATTGATGATTAACTCCTGACGTGCCCAAACAGCCATACAAAGCCATAAATAGGAATAACTCAACAATAAACTAGATATATTGGAAACGATAATTCAGTACTTAAGGAGGGTTGTAGTAAATATAACATTTGAAATATGGTAGTGAGATTTTTAGGAAAAAAATGAATTATAACAGTGACGAATTGTATAGTTGAACGAAAATCTTTTGAACGTTTCTAAATTATAAAGTGTATATCACATTAACATAATAAAAGCTAAAGGGGATTGTAGGGTCCTACACCTTGCATAGAGATTGGATCGATCAGAGTAGTCATTGAGTTTAGGAGGCAGTTATGTTCGGTTGGTGACTGAAGAAAGATTATAAATAAATATAGCAGCTGGATATTGTAAATAATAGAAAACAGTGTTTGTTTGGTATTATTATACCATTCCGAATATCGAGTATTCTACAGAGGGAGATGCCTGAAGGGCGAATGAAAATCCATCAGGAGAAGGCAAAAATAGACTCGAGGAACGTATAAGAAAATTTGAAAATTTGACTGGACCATCAAAGAGATAGAAAAGGGTACGGAAAAAGATTCCTAAGCGATAGGTAAAGGTCCATCTGGACCATTCATAACAAAGAGAGACATACGTGCTCAATGAATGTTGCAAATATTCATCTTAACGTGCATGAAATAGAACAGCCACAGGATTGATCTGTATGATTATACGCAGGAAAAAAAATGAAAATCGCTGAAAAAATAATCAATGTCAAACAAGACCATCTCTTGTTATAGAAAAAGAGATGTCGTAGTTATCAATATAGATGAGTAGCCCGACTAAGGGTACATAGCAAAATTGTATCAGCATATGTTATTATGTTATAAGTTTTTTTCGAACATAGGTTGTTACAAACTTGATGCAGGATGTTGTTAAAATAACTAAAATTATAACAAAAAGTGTATGAATAGTAACATAAACATAACAAAATGTGTTTTAATTCTATCAAAAACATATCAGACCAAGTTATAATGTTTGATACAAAGTATCAAAATTATAATACTTTCGATATACGATAATATTGTATATTATTGAAATGCATAACTATCTATTTATTTTGCTACAAAGTTGTTAAAAATGAACAAAATAATAACTAAAAGGGGAATAAAACACATTATGTTATATTTCTGTTTTATTATGTTGTATGGATAACGGAGCCTAACAAAATTATATCATAATATGATATGCATATCATATTCTGATAAAATTTTATTATATTTTTGTTACAAGCCTCTAGTCGGGAGGCCATGCCTTACAAAATGATCATTATCATTCAATCTGTCAAGTGCACAAGTACCACAACTGGGTTTTGGAACTACGGATTTTTCGGTATTTATTTTTACTACATATTACCGAAAAAAAACCCAGTAAATCAAAATATGTTTTGATTGATGGATATTACTGACTTAGTCAGTAAAATTGAAGAACGTTTTTACTGGCTTTCCAGTTTCCCATGCTTCGCGCTTTGATCCTCCGAATTCTGATTTTTTTTTCTCCAAAAACGATACATTAAGGCTAAGTAGCCCGTCATTCGTTTTGGCAACAATGATGATTTTTCACCTTGCATTTCAAAGTGATAAAACTCAGTCTTGATAGTTTATATTGACTTGGAAAAGTATCGCTGTACGCGCTAACATGCATAAAGTATGCTGATACTTTTTCAGCTGTGTCAGTGCAAATGCAACTGATTTTCTTTGATTCGAAATCTTGAGATGAATTAGCAACAATCATCAACGACGCGTACAAATTTCAATGACGGCCTACTTCGCCTTAAATAAAAACCCAATCGACATGGACATGTACCTTATTAAGCATTTTTTGTGAGAATAGAGCTTAGTGACATTTGAACACACGTAGACTAGCATACGCTCGTCATACACAGTTTGTTTTTGTTTTCCTCAAAGAAACTTGCACACGCTTTCCAGGCTCATCAAAATGCATATGGAAATATTACCCAATTTGAAAAGTTTACACCCGGTTTCTGGGTGTTTTTCGAGACTGAGTGCATATTGTTTTCCTCTAAGGTTCACAACTACATCTACACTAGGGCACCCATACCATTGGGCGTGATAACCACTATAAACATCTATGGTATGCTTGTATCTCAGTGGAAGTAATCGAAAAATGTGTGACAAAATCATTATTATTTGGTTTGTTTGCATTCAAGAGACAAACTCAATGATGCAGATGAATTTACCTCTTGGTTTGTGCTTTTCTTCGATAGATGGATTATAGGCCTTTTCATGTGACAGGTCCGTCTATGCATTTGTTTACAACGGTGGAGGACCGGTGCTAACACGGGACTGTCATCTCCATAGAAGAACTGTCAAAGAGCTTCCCGATCTGCTGATTTGAAACGTCTTATGAATAGGCCTATTGGGAATATTGTGTATCGCACTTTGAAGATTACCACGCAGTGATTCCAAATATGTTTCCATGCAAATGTATCCATACCCAAAGTTCTTCAAATGTACATATACGCGATGACACTGGTTTTACTATCCAAATGCAGATTTGCACTTGACTACATCATTGCCACAATTAATAATAATCGAACAAGCCTATTTCAAGTGGCTGACATACTGTTACAAATGTTTTACAAGCAAAGTTTTCGTGAAACAAATAAAACAAACAAACTAGCAACCCTGCTGAGAGCACATGATTTTGCTAAAACTAAACAATTTTCGTTGGCGCGAAATTGATTCACTGCCTTTTCTTGCCCGCCAACGGCGAAAACAAAGGGTTTGACGCTTCCGCACTTATTAAGCCGTCCGCACTTCTGAAGTGCGAGGTCCAATAAGGTGGGAACTGCGCAATATATTCGGTCTCCAACATTCCGATCCTTGGAAAATCAAAACAATCGAGACCATACGATGTACCAGAATACCTTTACGTTGCTTTACGAATCGATACGGAAAAGAATGATAAAGGTGCCTCGATACAAAGCTTCATTTTTCTTTGTCAATATATGACGTTACATACTTAGATATAATACGTTACTCGTCTTTCGATGAATATTGAATAAAGCCCAATCGATAAAACATGATCGAACGAAATTTCTTGAATATACGTAACGAAATTAACAGATACCCGGTCAACCATATCTTTAAATTTCTTCATTTTTCTTTATATCGAGCTTTAAAGACACTCATATAGCAAATCACTAGCGATCGTCATCGGTTCGTAAAAAAATAACTGTGCGTAAAGAATATTCGATAAATGTTATCAAAATGTCGATACCAAAAAAAGCGGACTTCTTCTACTTTACCGACTTTGAAAAAAATTATCATTGACCAAAAACATTTGTGGGGTTCCATGCGAACTGAACCGTTTATGTTTATTGTTAGAGGAATAGCAAGCCAAAGGACACTTGTCAACTATGCCATACTATATCACATCTCTAAGGGTGGCAAGAAACATTCATAAACTAGGCCTCAAGAATGGCCAGCACTCTAGCAGCAGGCATGTTTCTTGCGCATACATATTTGCGAAAATACCTACCAATTTAAGAGCATCCTTCTGGTTATGATATCTGTGTTACTTCTTGACTTGACAGCTTGATTAATAATAGACTCTTTTAAAAGCACGGCCTGCTCATTGTAATGCTTAACTACCACATCTCCTTTTCTTCGACAGAAGATGTGTTTTTGCTCTAGATAGACTAGATGATATTTTGGCGTGTTAAAGACATATTAAGAACTTCATCAGTTCTGATGTTTCTAATGCTATTCTGATGCCTGGGGTACGTTTTACTGAAACCATTGAAAAACATTTGGTCCAGTCTGTCTAAACAGCGGCCATTAGGATCGCTATGTTGCTCTAAGTAGACAACTTTTATTTGACAGCTAAGTTCAAAAGTCTAGTCTGGTGTGGTGGTCTGGCTCCATTGAACGTTTCTTTCGGAAAGATGGCCTCAAATTTGTTTTTGATTATTCCCTCCTACGGACACAGTTTTTTGGACCCGATTGGTTGGTGTAATGGGCAGCTCCGGACACTGAATAAATTATTTTAAATTCTGGTTTACAAGTCACACTTCGATTTTATTTCACTTGTTCAATTTCTCCCTCTACACACCGTCTCGTCCCCGTCACTAATCCCCGTCATCTCCCCTTCTCTCACCCAGCTACCTCCCAAGGTCATCTACTTTCAGGTTCATCTCATTTCTGTTGTCATAGTAGTAGTAAATCCCTACATCCCACTTCACTTCTATTTTTTTTACAGATTTAATATGCTACATAATCTTGGAACTTTTTCGGAGCCAAACGTGTTCGCTTATCTGATACCTGAGCACCTGTATCCACAGTTGATTCTCCTCCGTTTGAAGCCTTTTGCTCATCACCTGCTGAAACTCCTGAATATCCTTCGTCACTGCAAACTTCGTCTCTCCTCAATAACTCTGCCTCATTATCTAGATCTGATCTTCTCTCCTGCTCCTGCGCTTTATCTTCTGCTTTCTTTAGATGTGATACATATCGCTTATATTCGACACCTGATACCGTAGACTTAATCGTAACTTCTGCCCCTTTTCGATTAACTACCTTGAACCTCTCTGAAGAAAAATCTGTGTTCAGTTTGTGATCTTTTCTCTGCCGTTTAGCATACACATAATCCCCCTCCTCGATTTGATTACTACGCGCCTTCCGTTTGTTGTCCGAATACTCTTTCCCTTTCTCCTTGACAATTCTGTCCCGATCTCGTACTTCTTAATCCTCTTTGTATCCTGGAATTGATGGCAACTTGTTCCTTATTCTTCGCCCGAACATTAATTCCGCAGGCGATTTCCCAGTTGTTGGGTGTACTGTAGAATGGTACGCCAGAAGAAATTTCCTCAACTCCAAACGCCAATCCTTACCAAGCTCCTGTGAAATCCGTAGGCGTTTCAGGATGGTCCTATTCTGGCGCTCTACCTCGCCGTTTGCTTGAGGCCAGTACGGGATGGTATTCACCAACTCAATGTCGTAATCCTCGCAGAACTGCTTGAGCTCTTTGCACTCTGCGCTCAATTGTGGTCCGTTGTCAGCTCTCATTGTGGTGGGAATTCCAAACCGTCCAAATATTGTCGACAGTTCTCGTATTGTTTCAGCGGCGGTGATACTTTTCATTTCGACGACTTCTACAAACCGGCTGTAATAGTCAACAACCACAAAAAGCCATTGACCCTCCGGCAGTGGCCCAAGAAAGTCAACGGCAATTTCCTGCCAAGGTCCTGCAGGCATCTGTTTTCTGGTCATGGGTTCTGGAGCATCCGGTGCGGATACCAGTATGCAACCTCGGCAGTTCTTTACGAAATTCTCCACCTCTTTGTCTAATTTGGGCCACCACACGGATAACCGCAGAGTCGACTTCATCATAGTGGTTCCCAAGTGTCCCTCGTGTGCAATTTTGAGAATCCTTGGACGCAGCTCCTTAGGAACAACTATCCTATCTCCCCGCAACAGAATGTCTCCTACTCTGCACAACTCATTACCAAACACTCGAAACTCAGTAGGCAGCTCATGTTTTCTGTCTTGATCCATTAGCTTTAGAACCATTTGTAGTTCAGAGTCCGATTTTGTAGCTTCTACCATTTTCTCCCACGGAACAGCCACCGCATGGGCAGCAAAGTCCATTATCTCTCTGATCATTATTTCTTCTCGCTGATCAAAGGGCACTGGTTTGAGTGTAGACAATCGGGATAACACATCGGCTTGATTTTGATCGCCAGGAATGTGCGTGATCGAATAATCAAAACCTTGCAGCCGGAGTACCCACCTTTCGATCCGAGCGCATGGTCGTGACCGCGGTGTAAAAAGGAATATCAAAGCTTTACAGTCGGTCAAGATCTCGAACTCAATTCAATACAAATATATGTAAAATTTCTCGACACACCAAACCAATGCTAGTGCTTCCTTTTCGGTATGGCAATAACGCTTCTCCGTGTCGGTCAAGGATTTGGAAGCATAGCTGATTACCCGATGTTTACCACTCCCGTCAACTTGGATGAGTAAGCCTCCCAATCCAATTGGGCTGGCATCGGCCATCACGAGTGTTCTGTCTCCTTTCCGGAAGAATCCTAGTGTAGAAGGATCTGACAAAATAGCTTTGATTTTGCTGAATGCAGTTTCATGCTCGACCAGCCAATCGAAAGCAGTACCCTTCCTAGTCAAGTTTCTCAACGGGGCATCTATCGTTGCCAAGTTTGGTATGAATCGATTCAGATAATTGGCTAAGCCGAGGAAACTGCGCACCTCGTTTGAGTTCTCCGGTCTCCGAAAAGCAACTAGCGCATCCACTTTAGCATCCGATGGGACTATTCCGGCCTTAGTTATCTTATGTCCAAGGAACTCAAGTTCAGCAACCCCGAATATGCACTTTTCCCAGTTGAGTTTAACGTTCCATGCCTTCAGTCTCGCTAGCACCTGAATAAATTTCGAATATATTCAAAAATACGCAATAGAAGTTCTCATCAACGACGGAAACCTTAAAACCTAGTTTATTTAATTATCAACCCCAATTCAAATGATTCATTAAAAAGATAAAAAAAAATAGCCCTTTGTCCAGAATTACCCTACCTTAGCAACCCGCTCGTCATGCTCTTCCTTGTCCTTGCCTTCGATGTACACGTCGTCAATATACCACCAGGTACCTTCGCAGCCTGCCAGAATCCTGTCCATAGTTTTTTGGAACACCTCTGGTGCCGATACTAAACCAAACGGCATGCGCTTGAATCTATACAATCCTCGGGCCGTCAGAAAAACCATCGCGTCTCTTGATTCTTCGTTCAACTCTAGCTGCAGAAAAGAATCCTTCACGTACAACTTACTACGAATCATATTCGGACCGATTCTTGCCAGAAAGTCGTCGATCACCGGCATTGGGTGTCGCTCTCGCATGACAGCTTCATTTAACCTTCGCAAATCGAGACATATCCTCGGTTCCCCATTCGCCTTCCCAACTACGACCATCTCCATTGGTTTCCTCCAGCTCACCGGGCCCTTCTTCTCTTCGATTATGTCTCTCGCCATCAACTCCTTAAGCTTGTTGTTGACTGCTTCTTCTAGCGCCACTGGGATTCTCCTCATTGGTTGAAAGATTGGTTTGACATCGGGGTCCAAATGAATATGCACGGACACGCCGTTGATTTTAGAAAGAGGTTCCATACGTTGCGCCACCTGGTCGATCTCCAGACCAACCTTCAGTATTCCCAGTCGTTTTGAGGTGGTATCTACTAGGAGAGACCGCTGACCTCCCCGAATCACGAAAAAACTCAGCTTCCGCAGACCTCGCTCCAATTCGTTGCTTTGAAAGTTCCCAGTACCGTTAGGGGAATGTTGTTGGCATAGCTCCTCAGTACGCGGTCACTTCCTTTTACACAGCTGGTAACTTCAATTCCCGCCGCTTTAAGTTTCTCCCAAGCAACATCGGTAATCAGGTTTGCTTCAGCCCCAGAGTCCACCAGCATCGGATGTTCAACTCCACCAATTTCGCACGTTACCGTATTTGACTCGTTCCCGGCATAAAAAGCGTAATATGTCTTTGGTGGGGTGCTCGCTGAGGGTTTGTCAGCCTCAACCGCATTCGATTCTTGAACCGACTGATCCGCAGCACGCTCCACCAATCGGATCTTCTTGGGTTCCACCGTTTCTTCTTTCCAGGGAAGAGCACCTCTAGCTTGCATCCTGCATCGGGCTTCGAAATGTCCTGCCTTCTTACATCGTTTGCATTCTTTTCCTCTGGCCGGACACCGCGTGTCAGTCGATATGTGTCCATAGAATCCACATTTGAAGCATTGTAACTCTGGATTGTTCGACTTGTTTCGGGAATCCCCAAGCACCTTCGGTCTCGTGGATACGTATCGCCGTCTAGCCTGAATTCCGTACACACGTTCCTGTTGCTTCCATCCTTCCCGACTTGAAACAAAATCCTTCATCTGTTTTTGAACACCTTCGAGCGATTTCCCGATGTCTTCGATTTCCTCTACCGAACGGTCTTTCTGCAAGATTTGCTTGCGCAGCTCCCTCCGACAGACAGCCTTCGGTGTCCGTTAACATGATATCGGTAAGGATTTTACGAACTTCCGGCTCGTACTTGTCAACGCCGCACTCCTCAATTTGCTGTCTTATTCTCATAATAAATTCAGCAAATCGTTCACCTTCAAGCTGTTTCATTCGCCTCAAGTTGTGGCGCTCCAAGACATCTTGTCTTCCCGGTTGAAAAAACTCGTCAAATGCCTGGATTGCCACATCGTAGTACGCCTTCTCCACAGCTACCACCGCGAATTTTTCACTGTTCGGTAACGACTGAAATACTGCCTGCAACTGTGGCCCCCCGAGGTGAAGAAGCTTTGCTCGCTTCCGCTTTTGGTCGGTAATGTCCTCTGCTTCAAAATAGTATTCCAATGACCGTTTCCAAATCTGCCATTCCTTATGCAAACCTAGTCTTCTCAATCTCGTTGCACCTGAACGGTGGTATGGCACGGGATGAGTCCATCTGGAAACATCAGAAGTAAGATAATAAAACAATGATATTACCTCCCCCAGACCGAGCATTTATATTTTTAAACTCAATATTCTGTTGATTATATTAGTAGTAGTGCAATAAAAAAAAAATGAATCACTGAAAAATTGTTTATGACATTAACCCCAAAATAGAACGCAGATTCTACGCAATAAATAAAACGCTTATGTATCACTTTGTTTATTATCGGTTTTATTAGTTTTGACCAGTTTATTATACTCCCATTTCCTATAGTGCATCGTTTCTTATCCCTCATCGTGAACAACTTTTGTTTTTGTTGCGTTTTGCATCCTCTTCGAGCATCCGATTCCCCAACCGGCTGACTCGAGCTTTCGGCCTACAATCATTTTCACAACATACCGATTCCCAAATCGGCAGCTCTACTGATTTCCCAAAATCAGAATCTACCACCAGTCAACGCTTTCCATCCAGTTGCACTGATTCATACTGATTCCCAAATCAGCTCATACCTTACACACCTGATTCCCTAATCAGGCCAATCAGACTAACTTTTCAACAGCTTTCAACCAGTTCCCAAACTGGAGTTTTTCTTTTTTTCTTTTCACTGCCAAATACACATACCATCATCAGCGCACAGTTATGCTCCGCTATCATCACCAGAATTCCAATATGAATCATTCAAGCTTTTGTTCCCTGTGTGTCTCATTTGAGAGCGAATCATCATTCTTTGTTTTGCTTTTTATCTTTTCACCTTCTTCTCGTCCACTTTCCACACTAGTCCAGTTGTTAATTACACCTATCGTTTGTCTGGTGAGTTGCACGCTTACTGTCAATGATGATGTCACGCTACACGATAAGTGTTCATCTGCAACAACCAGACAGCTCACCAATCCACCGCGAGGTGGATCGTGCTGAGTTGTTGAGTTGAAGGAGAGCGAAAGAAGGAAGGCACAAAAGTCTGTTTGACAGCTCTGCAGAAAGCGCGTGCGCACGGACAGAGCGCGTGCGCACGGACAGAGCGCGTGCGCACGGAAAGAGCGCCAGTTCGGCTCGATTTGCAATGATCGGTTATTATTATTATTATTTCGCTATTGGATATTCTATGGTTTGGTTGATCGATGTTAAAGTTTGTTTTAAAAGCAGCTCCACTTATTTTAAAAACATATTGCCGTGTACAATAGTAGACAACACAACTAATTTAATTAAAATAATTTGAAATTATAATTAGTACATATACAAAAGGGGAAGAACGTTTAGGCTGGTTGTGCATTACGATAAAATCTCTTAACATAAGCAATGCTTGTTGTTGGTTCTTGTGGAAGGATCAACTTGTTCGGCTTAACGAATCTTATTTTAAATATCGAATAACACCACATGCAATTGAACAAAAAGGATGTGATTACAATAGACTTTTTGATATTTTCAATTCTGAACCACCGCAAAAAAAAATATTGGGAATCAAAATTCTCCTGAGAGGGACGATGTGGGGGAGGCTCATTCTAATTAATATTGTCGTTCAATTATGGGGATAAATTAAAATTGTTATTGTTCTATACATACTTATTTATTATAATTACCTGTAAATATTGATACAGCACAATTCAAGTATTTAAATATCAAATAGCAAACATAGATATGGTCGGTGTTCAGACAGACTGAACCAAGTGTTTTTTTTTCAATCGAGTAAGAAAAATGTACCCCAAACATGTGAAACATCAAAATCTTATAGATATTTACTGTAATAATGGAACTTATCTATTTGATGATACATTTGTATCAAAATAACATGGAAGATTTAAAATTGATGGAGTTCTTTACGTATCCTTAGAGCTCCAAAATTCATCTAGTCTGGTCTGTCTAAACACCGACCATATGATTCTCAAAAACTCATGAGAATGGTATTTTACTCTTTGAACTGTTATTTAATTTGGATGTGTTTAAAAGATTTATAAATTTAATTTATTATTGATGTTACGAGCTATGTCTGTAGTTAAACTTAATGCTACACAAGAAATATATTTGAATCAAAGTATTTTTATATATAAATCATATGAAAAAAATGTTCCAGAAAGTACTCTAGAATTCTTTGGGAGCGTCTCCCGGGATTCTTCCTTAAATCATTCATGAATCCTTCAAATCCTCTCTGGGATTGTTCTGCTGAAAATCTTGAGATTATTTCTGAATTTTCTTCCAGATATCGCTTTGGGATTCATCCAAAAAAAACGTTACCATTCCGGTATTACTTCTGAGATTCTTTCGAATATCCCATTGCGATTATTCTGGACATCTTTTTGGATTTTTTGCAGAACTCTGTATGTGATTTTGCGTGTATCTCCTTAAGGATTACTTTTGAAATCCAGGAAATTAATTCTTTGAAATTCTTGAAAATTGTTTTCGAAATACTATGGAAGATTTTACCATAAATCCTGATGCAATCCATTTGGAAATTTAAAGAGGATTTTATCAAAAAATGTACGACTCTACTAGAAATTCTTCGAGAATTCCTCCGAAAATAACTCTAGATTTTTATCCGGAAATACTTCTGGTATTCTTATGAGAATACCTCTGGTATTCTTCCAAAAATGACTTGAGATGCTTTCGGAAATCTTTCTGAAATTCTTCAAGAATTCCACTGAGATTTTTACGCCAATATCTTTGAAATACTCCTGGGATTCTAACAAAAATCCTGTTGGTGTTTTTTTTTCGGATATCTTTCTATTCTAAATTTTTCAATAAATTTTGATGGGATTGTGCTGTAAAACCTGCTAAGATTCATCCAAAAATACGACTGTCATTCTTCCGGATATCATTCAAGAATTCCACCGGAAGTTTTCGTGAGATTCAACCGTAAATCGTTCTGGTATTTTTCAGAAATTCCATTGAGATTCTTAAAAATATCCTTCTGAAAAATTTTCTGAGAATTGTTTTGGGATTATAGAAGGATTTCCAGAAGAATTCCAAGGCGATTCACAGAAACATCACTTCTGTATGAAGGATTATCGTTAATATCTGAAATTACCCCATGAGAATTCTAAATCCAAATTACAGTGATATTCAAAAGGATCCCAGAAGTTATTTCGCCAGAATCCCTTGAAAGATTTAAAGGATATTCACAGACATCCAGAAGATTTCATTAATATTTTCCAGAATAATTCCGATGTCCAGATGAACTGCAGAAAGATTCATGGAATAATTTCAAACGGGATTTTCGGAATCATTTGAAAGTAACTTTTAGAAGATCCCTCAGAAAAAGAAATCAGTAATCAAAGTAATCGAAAAAATCTCATTATTTCAAGCAATGCTCGTTGGTTCATGTCGAAGGATCAACATGTTCGGCTTAACGAATCTTATTTTAAATATTGAATGACACCACATACAATTAAACTAGTATGTGATTACAATTCTAAATCACCGCAAAAAAAATATTTAGAATCATAACACAGACAAACAGACGTAACACTTAAACAAATCTTGATCAAAATCATAGTCACGAAGACATGTACGCCCAATGCTAATATCGGTGTGTTTGGCCGACGGGCCAACAGATGGCGGTAGTATGTAAACGTCAAACACGAACAAAAACGATGCGAGCGCTGTGGGTGGCGGATTGGCCACCTACCATATTTTTTGAATCGATCGTTAAAAAGGTGATCGATGGGCAATGATGAGAGTGTGACGTCTGTTTGTCTGTGATCATAATCCTTCTGAGAGGGATGATGTGGTGGATGCACATTCTAATTAAAATTGTCGTTCAATTATGGCGATAAATTAAAATTGTTATTGTTCCATAAATACTTGTTTATTATAATTACTTGTAAATATTGATACAGCATATAAAAAGACATTGGTCCAGAAATTACTCCAGAATTCTATGGAATTTCCCTCCTGGGATTCTTCCTTAAATCACTTATGAATCCTTCAAAACCTCTCTGGGATTGTTCTGGAAATCTAAAGATTATTTCTGATTTTTCTCTAAGTTCTTCTGGAAATCACAGAATACTTACAGATATCGCTTTTGAACTCATCTAAAAAACATCGTTAGCATTCCGGTACTATATCTGAGATTTCTTTCGGATATCCTTTGTGATTCTTCTGGACATCTTATTGGAATATTTGCATAAATCTGTATGTGAGTTTGCGTTTATCTCCTTAAGGATTACTTTTGAAATCCTGGAAATCAAATTCGAAATCGAAATTCTCGAAGATTCTTTCGGAAATTCAATGGAAGATTCTAACAAAATCCTGATGCAATTCTTCTGGATATTTTTAGAGGATTTTGCCAAAAAATGTACTACGACTCTACTTATGAAAATGTTATGAAATTATTCGTCGAGAATTCCTCCGAAAATAATTCTGGCCTTTTTCCGGAAATACTTCTGGGATTATTACGAGAATACCTCTGGTATTCTTCCGGAAATCACCTGAGATGCTTTCGGAATCCCTTTAGAATACTTTCGAGGATGCTTCCGAAAATCTTTCTGAAATTATTCTAGAAATGCCACTGAGATTTTTACGTCCATATTCTTGAAATTTGTCTGGGACTCTTCCAAAAATCCTGTAGGAAATCTTCCAGATATCTTTCTAGCATTCTTTCGGGAAGCCTTCTGGAATACTTTCGAAATCTTTCTGAGGATCCTTCAAATCCTTCTGTTAAGGATTCTTGCAGAAATTCTTCCCGAATTACCTCTAGACTCTGGGAGTTTCCTGAATTTTTTCAAGAAAACTGTTATTATTTCGACTATCTCTCCTAGGATTCTTTCGGAAATTCTTCTACAATACCCCCAGATTTCTTTCTGTTATCCTGCTGGAGGACTTCAAAACATCTTTAAAAGATTCTTCCAGAAATTTTAGTGGAATTTTTCAAGAAATTCTGATGGGGATTCTTCCGTAAAACCTGCCGAATTCATCCGGAAATACGACTGGAATTCTGCTTGAATGATAAGCATTCAAGAATTCCACCGGAAGTTTTTGTGGGATTCAACCGTAAATTGTCCTGGTATTTTGTTTAAAATACATTGAGAATTCTTAGGGAAAAATATACAGGATTCCTTAAAAATATCCTTCTGAAAATTCTTCTGGAAATTGCTTTGGAATTAAAGGAGGATTTCCGGAAGAATCCCAGGTCGATTTACAGAAGAACCACAGAGAAATCACTAAAATATTATCAGGGAGATTTCTAAAGGAATTATTTTAAGGATTCTCGTAAATTCCTGAAACAATCTCAGGAGAATTTCGAATGGGATTTTGAATGTTTTTTTACAGTGATATCCAAAAGAATCCCAGAAGTTATTTCGCAAGAACCCCTGAAGATTCAATGAAAAGTCACAGACATCCAGACGATTTCATGAATATTTTCCAGAATAATTACGATGTCCAGAAGAGCTCCAGAAAGATTTACGGGAATAATTTCAAATGGAATTTCCAGAACCATTTAAAAGTCACTTTCCAAAGATGCTCAGAAAAAAGAAATCAGTAATCAAGAATCTCAAAGGTATTTTTTTAAAGTCCCAGTGGCTGTCCGGTTAGTTTTCTTGGAGGATTTCCATTTGAACTCAAGAGGGATTTTCAGAAAATTCTGCCAAGGATTTAAAGAAAAATTTTCAAGGTAAATCAATGATAAATCACGAAAAAATCAAAAACAATTCCTTATGAATTTCCAGAAGAAATCACAGAGTTTTTTTTTCTTAAAAATCTTAGAAAACAATTCTAAAGAATCACGAAGGAATTTTCGGAATAATTCTGGATATACAAAATTATCTCAGGCAGAAAACAATAAAATCAATAGCAATAAATCTGTAAGAATATAAGAAGGATTTCTGTAAAGAATATAAGGAGGATTTACAAACAATTACAGAGGGAATTTTCGGAATGATTTCCATAAATAAAGATTTAAAAAAATCCCCGTCATCTGGAAGATTCTTAGCAGGATTTTCGGAAAGTATTCCACATGGATTTCTGGGAGAATTCCATTGGGATTTACAAAAGAATTCCAGAGGAATTTCCGAAAGAATCCCAAGAATTTGCACGGAAGAAAAGTGAAGTGAAATAATAGATTTTTTTTGATTATAGTCTCAGGCGTCTTTCCGAGAGTATTCAAGAATAATAGGTATAATCTAAGACATTTTTCGGAAAGAATCTCAAAGGGATTTTGAAGAACTTTCAAAGAGTTTCACGGAAGAAATACTGAAGAATTACGAGGAAAATATCAGATTCAAATAATAATTTCGATTGGATTTCCAGAAGAAATCCCGAGAAATTTTGTGAGAATCTCCGAACCCAGATTTTTAAAATAGATTCCATTACACTGGAAAGCAATCATTAAATCATTTTCGGCAGAAATTCCAGAATTTTACGGCAGAATTCCAGAATTTTACAGCAGAATCCTGAAAGGATTTCCATAATACCCAAGATGGGTTTTCTGGGATAGTCCAACAGGAAGTCCCAAGGAGGTTATTGGAAAAATCAGAGCGATCAAAGAAATAACTACATATAATAATTTCAGAAGGATTTCTGAAAGAATCTTAGTGAATTTTTCAAGATGTCCTCTAGCAAACACAACTAATATAACTAATATTTACAACTCAATACTTAATTATAAATTGCGTTAAGGTGATTATAGAACAAAAGCCACACCTCAAATTTTCAAAGCAACAAGACTTGAGAACCAAACAGCTCTCACCGTTGAAAATTTATCCCATTAGTCACCACCAGCAAGCAAGCAGATTGATTGGTTTTCAACGCAAACTGTGTTCAGATTCTCCAGTCTTGTGCCCTTGTTGGCTTCGTTTTATAATCACTTAAGCTGAGTGTACGCATCCAGTTTGGGGGCGGATTGACGGTATCGAAGTGGATTAAAAACAATTATAGGAGAACGTGTGGAAATACATATGAACTGCGCAGAATACATCAGACCGATTTAGCATAGCTGCGCACTTCTAAAGCATTTTATTTTATTTAAAATGTTTGATAATAGTAGAACGACAATGATCATCAGTTTGATTTTCCGCTACTGTTTTTTTTTTTTTAATCACAATTGTTATTTCTTTCCGTGCACGCGCTCGGGAAATTGAATCTGGCCATGGTGGCAACAACCGCGCTACATTCGATGAATCCTATGCGACAAAAATTGTCGGCGCTATCCGTTCAAATTCGCTCACCAAAGCTATTTTGGTGACTTTAAACATCACAGCTAGATTCTTGAGGAGAAGAATGCAGCACGAAAGATAATGCTTCAGTAAATACCCGGCAGAACGAGCAACGTTAGACTCGCCTTTTTCCGTAGTGAACGCAACGGAGGAAATGTCCATATCGGTATTGCAGTCGATGACCGCACGTTGAAGAAGGTTAGAGATGCCAATAAATAGTATCGGAGTATCTGAGAGATGTTGACTATTTGTCTGCACAGTAGAAGCATTAACCTAAGAATGCTAATTGTCGCTGCTGTTCGTGTTACCAACATCTAAGTCCAGTTGTTAATTACCACCTATCGTTTGTCTGGTGAGTTGCAAGCTTACTGTCAATGATGATGTCACGCTACAACGATAAGTGTTCATCTGCAACACCAGACAGCTCACCAATCCACCGCGAGGTGGATCGTGCTGAGTTGTTGAGTTGAAGGAGAGCGAAAGAAGGAAGGCACAAAAGTCTGTTTGACAGCTCTGCAGAAGCGCGTGCGCACGGACAGAGCGCGTGCGCACGGAAGAGCGCCAGTTCGGCTCGATTTGCAATGATCGGTTATTATTATCATTTCTTCGCTATTGGATATTCTACGGTTTGGTTGATCGATGTTTGTTTTAAAAGCAGCTCCCACTTATTTTGAAACATATTGCCGTGTACAATAGTAGACAACACAACTAATTTAATTAAAATAATTTGAAATATATAATTAGTACATATACAAAAGGGGAAGAACGTTTTAGGCTGGTTGGTGCATTTACGATTAAAATCTCTTAAACATAAGCATGCTGTTGTTGGTTCTTGTGGAAGGATCAACATGTTCGGCTTAACGAATCTTATTTTAAATATCGAATAACACCACATGCAATTGAACAAAAAGGATGTGAATTACAATAGACTTTGATATTTTCAATTCTGAAACCACCGCAAAAAAAAATATTGGGAATCAAAATTCTCCTGAGAGGGTGATGTGGGGGAGGCTCATTCTAATTAATATTGTCGTTCAATTATGGGGATAAATTAAATGAATTCTCAAAAACTCATGAGAAATGGTATTTTACTCTTTGAACTGTTATTTAAATTGGAAGTGTTTAAAAGATTTATAAATTTAATTTATTATTGATGTTACGAGCTACGTCTGTAGTTAAACTTAATGCTACACAAGAAATATATTTGAATCAAAGTATATTTTATATATAAATCATATGAAAAAAAAATGTTCCAGAAAGTACTCTAGAATTCTTTGGGAGCGTCTCCCGGGATTTCTTCCTTAATCATTCATGAATCCTTTAAATCCTCTCTGGGATTGTTCCTGCTGAAAATCTTGAGATTATTTCTGAATTTTCTTCCAGATATCGCTTTGGGATTCATAAAAAAAAAAACCGTTACCATTCCGGTATTACTTCTGAGATTCTTTCGGATATCCCATTGCGATTATTCTGGACATCTTTTTGGATTTTTTTTTTGGCAGAACTCTGTATGTGATTTTTGCGTGTATCTCCTTAAGGATTTACTTTTGAAAATCCAGGAAATTAAAATTCTTTGAAATTCTTGAAAATTGTTTTCGAAATATCTATGGAAGATTTTTACCATAAATCCTGATGCAATCCATTTGGATATTTAAAGAGGATTTTATCAAAAAATGTACGACTCTACTAGAAATTCTTCGAGAATTCCTCCGAAAATAACTCTAGATTTTTATCCGGAAATACTTTCTGGTATTCTTTATGAGAATGCCTCTGGTATTCTTCCAAAAATGACTTGAGATGCTTTCGGAAATCTTTTCTGAAATTCTTCAAGAAATTCCACTGAGATTTTAACGCCAATATCCTTTGAAATACTCCTGGACTCTTACAAAAATTCCTGTTGGAGTTTTTTTTCGGATATCTTTTCTATCTAAATTTTTCAATAATTTTGCTGGGATTGTGCTATAAAACCTGCTAAGATTCATCCAAAAATACGACTGTCATGCTTCCGGATATCATTTCAAGAAATTCCACCGGAAGTTTTCGTTGAGATTCAACCGTAAATTGTTCTGGTATTTTTCAGAAATTCCATTGAGATTCTTTAAAAATATCCTTTCTGAAAAATTTTCTGATAATTGTTTTGAGATTATAGAAGTTAACTTTCGCCAGAATCCCTGAAAGATTTAAAGGATATTCACAGACATCCAGAAGATTTCATGAATATTTTCCAGAAAAACTCCGATGTCCAGATGAAGTGCAGAAAGATTCATGGAATAATTTCAAACGGGATTTTCGGAATCATTTTGAAAGTAACTTTTTAGAAGATCCTCAGAAAAAGAAATCAGTAATCAAAAGTAATCGAAAAATCTCATTATTTCAAGCAATGCTCGTTGGTTCATGTCGAAGGATCAACATGTTCGCTTAACGAAATCTTATTTTAAATATTGAATGACACCACATACAATTAAACTAGTATGTGATAACAATTCTGAATCACCGCAAAAAAAATATTTAGAATCACATCCTTCTGAGAGGGATGATGTGGTGGATGCACATTCTAATTAAAATTGTCGTTCAATATGGCGATAAATTAAAATTGTTATTGTTCCATAAATACTTGTTTATTATAATACTTGTAAATATTGATACAGCATATAAAAAGACATTTGGTCCAGAAATTACTCCAGAATTCTATGGAATTTTCCCTCCTGGGATTCTTCCTTAAATCACTTATGAATCCTTCAAAACCTCTCTGGGATTGTTTCTGGAAATCTAAAGGATTATTTCTGATTTTTCTCTAAGTTCTTCTGGAAATCACAGAATACTTACAGATATCGCTTTTTGAACTCATCTAAAAAACATCGTTAGCATTCCGGCACTATATCTGAGATTCTTTCGGATATCCTTTGTGATTCTTCTGGACATCTTATTGAATATTTGCATAAATCTGTATGTGAGTTTTGCGTTTATCTCCTTAAGGATTACTTTTGAATCCTGGAAATCAAATTAGAATCGAAATTCTCGAAGATTTCTTTCGGAAATTCAATGGAAGATTCTAACAAAATCCTGATGCAATTCTTCTGGATATTTTTAGAGGATTTTGCCAAAAAAATGTACTACGACTCTACTACAAATTTCGTCGAGAATTCCTCCGAAAATAACTCTGGCCTTTTTCCGGAAATACTTCTGGGATTATTATGAGAATACCTCTGGTATTCTTCCGGAAATCACCTGAGATGCTTTCGGAATCCCTTTAGAATACTTTTGAGGATGCTTTTCGAAAATCTTTCTGAAATTATTCTAGAAATGCCACTGAGATTTTACGTCCATATTCTTGAAATTTGTCTGGGACTCTTCCAAAAATCCTGTAGGAAATCTTCCAGATAATCTTCTAGCATTCTTTCGGGAAGCCTTCTGAAATACTTTTCGAAAATCTTTCTGAGGATCCTTCAAATCCTTCTGTTAAGGATTCTTGCAGAAATTCTTCCCGAATTACCTCTAGACTCTGGGAGTTTCCTGAATTTTCAAGAAAAACTGTTATTATTTCGACTATCTCTCTAGGATTCTTTCGGAAATTCTTCTACAATACCCCCAGATTTCTTTCTGTTATCCTGCTGGAGGACTTCAAAAACATCTTTCAAAGATTCTTCCAGAAATTTTTACTGGAATTTCTGCTGGGATTCTTTCCGTAACAACCTGCCGAAATTCATCCGGAAATACGACTGGAATTCTGCCTTGAATGATAAGCATTCAAGAATTCCACCGGAAGTTTTTGTGGGATTCAACCGTAAATTGTCCTGGTATTTTTGTTTTAAATACATTGAGATTCTTAGGGAAAAATATCAGGATTTCTTAAAAATATCCTTCTGAAAATTCTTCTGGAAATTGCTTTGGAATTAAGGAGGATTTCCGGAAGAATCCCAGGTCGATTTACAGAAGAACCACAGAGAAATCACTAAAATATTATTAGGGAGATTTCTAAAGGAATTATTTTAAGGATTCTCGTAAATTCCTGAAACAATCTCAGGAGAATTTCGAATGGATTTTGAATGTTTTTTTACAGTGATATCCAAAGAATCCCAGAAGTTATTTCGCAAGAAACCCCTGAAGATTCAATGAAAAGTCACAGACATCCAGACGATTTCTATGAATATCTTCCAGAATAATTACGATGTCCAGAAGAGCCTCCAGAAAGATTTACAGAATAATTTCAAATGGATTTTCCAGAAACATTTAAAAGTCACTTTCAAAAGATGCTCAGAAAAAGAAATCAGTAATCAAAGAATCTCATAGGTATTTTTTTAAAGTCCCAGTGACTGTCCGGTAGTTTTCTTGGAGGATTTCCATTTTGAAGTCAAGAGGGATTTCAGAAAATTCTGCCAAGGATTTAAGAAATTTTCAAGGAAAATCCAATGATAAATCACGAAAAAAATCAAAAAACACTTCCTTATGAATTTCCATAAGAATCACAGAGTTTTTTTTCTCAAAAAAATCTTAGAAAAAAATTCTAAAGAATCAACGAAGGAATTTTCGGAATAATTCTGGATATACAAAATTATCTCAGGCAGAAACAATAAAAATCAATGGCAATAAATCTGTAAGAATATAAGAGGATTCTGTAAGAATATAAGGAGGATTTACAAACAATTACAGAGGAATTTTCGGATGATTTCCATAAAATAAAGATTTAAAAAAATTCCCCGTCATCTGGAAGATTCTTAGCAGGATTTTTCGGGAGTATTTTCACCAGGGATTTCTGGAGAATTCCATTGGGATTTAGAAAAGAATTCCAGAGGAATTTCCGAAAGAATTCCCAAGAATTTGCACGGAAGAAAGTGAAGTGAAATAATAGATTTTTTTGATTATAGTCTCAGGCGTTCTTTCCGAGAGTATTCTAGAATAATAGGTATAATCTAAGACATTTTTTCGGAAGAATCTCAAAGGGATTTTGAAGAACTTTCAAAGAGTTTCACGGAAGAAATACTGAAGAATTACGAGGAAAATATCAGATTTAAATAATAATTTCGATTGGATTCCCAGAAGAAATCCCCGAGAAATTTTGTGAGAATCCCCGAACCCAGATTTTTAAAATAGATTCCATTACACTGGAAAGCAATCATTAAATCAATTTTCGGCCAAATTCCAGAATTTTACGGCAGAATTCCAGAATTTTACAGCAGAATCCTGAAAGGATTTCCATAATAACCCAAGATGGGTTTCTGGGATAGTCCAATAGGAAGTCCCAAGGAGGTTATTGGAAAAATCAGAGCGATCAAAGAAATAACTACATATAATAATTTCAGAAGGGTTTCTGAAAGAATCTCAGTGATTTTTCAAGATGTCCTCTAGCAACACAACTAATATATACTAACTATTTACAACTCAATACTTAATTAATAAATTGCGTTAAGGTGATTATAGAACAAAGCCACACCTCAAATTTTCAAAAGCAAAAGACTTGAGAACCAAACAGCTCTCACCGTTGAAAATTTATCCCATTAGTAAGCAGATTGATTGGTTTTCAACGCAAACTGTTGTCAGATTCTCCAATCTTGTGCCCTTGTTTGGCTTCGTTTTATAATCACCTTAAGCTGAGTGTACGCCATCCAGTTTGGGGGCGGATTGACGGTATCGAAGTGGATTAAAAACAATTATAGGAGAACGTGTGGAAAATACATATGAACTGCGTAGAATACATCAGACCGATTTACCATTGCTGCGCACTTCTAAAAGCATTTTATTTTTATTAAAATGTTTGATAATAGTAGAACGACAATGATCATCAGCTGATTTTCCGCTACTGTTTTTTTTTAATCACAATTGTTATTTCTTTCCGTGCACGCGCTCGGGAAATGAATCTGGCCATGGTGCAACAACCGCGTTACATTCGATGAATCCTATGCGACAAAAATTGTCGGCGCTATCCGTCAAATTCGCTCACCAAAGCTATTTTGGTGACTTTAACATCACAGCTACTGTTTACACCAGCATACATTCGTCCATTGAAAGCCTTTGCCACCTGTCACATTATTTCGGTTCACATGTCCCCCCACATTAAAGCTTTCTTTCACTTTTGAGTATGCTTTTCAACGAATTTTCAGCCATTTTGATACAACCAGCCAAATGGAGGCGCAAAATAAAATCGTTGTTCTCCACTTCATTCTTTAATATTTTACATACCTTTTTTACTTCTCCTCGTCGCCAAATGTTAATGGGCAGCTCCGGACACTGAATAAATTATTTTAAAATTCTGGTTTTACAAGTCACACTTCGATTTTATTTCACTTGTTCAATTTCTCCCTCTACACACCGTCTCGTCCCCGTCACTAATCCCCGTCATCTCCCCTTTTCTCACCCAGCTACCTCCCAAGGTCATCTACTTTCAGGTTCATCTCATTTCTGTTGTCATAGTAGTAGTAAATCCCTACAGTTGGATTCACTAAGAGCGCTTCCTGATAAACCGAGCATTTGGTTTCGCTAGACCCAATGGATCGTATCCGTCCCTTCAACTGGTATCTTCAAATGACACGACAGCTGAAAACTGTCTTTAGAACTGCTTCCTCCAAAAGCGAGCGTTTACGCACATTTTTTTATATGAGTTACACCTGCCTTCCCAGCTGAATTACTCAGCCACTGATGTATCTTATTCCTTATGCCTGTCTTCTCAGTTCAGTATTCTGAATTTAATTTTTATAGGACATTTTCTGAGGTCTGCTTTTTCGATCAAATTATCATTCACTTGTCTCTTTCCCATTATGAGAAACAGTTTTGCTTTACCGGTCATTTTCCTTGCCTTCTCCGACTGATTTTCAACCGTCGTTAAGGCGTCTCCCTCTCATGAGGCGAAACATACTTATTGCCTTCTCTGGTCGGATTTTCATCCACCATTTCGGCGTCTCCCTTATTTAAGGCGAAACATTCTTGCCTTCTCCGGTTTTTTCACCGTTAAGGCGTCTCCCTACCATTGGGCGAGACATTTATCTTGCCCTCTCCGGTCGGATTTTCATCCGCCGTTAAAGGCATCTCCCTATTTTAGGCGAGACTTTTCGTTTTCCTTCATACCTTATCCGATCAGATGTTATCCGTTGGAAATGCAGGTGTACCTTATAGTATACCCTTAATCGATGAGTTCAGATTCAACTATGGGTCCGTTCCGTTCCTATATGAATTTCAGCCGTGGGTTCTTACTCGTCGCCTATGTGATACTTCTTGACTTGGCAGCTTGATTAATAATGGACTCTTTTAAAAGCACGGCCTGCTCATTGTAATGCTTAACTACCACAATATCCAAAATGCTTCAGGTATCAGAAGGCCGGCTCGAAAGGCACGTTCCCCACCAGTTGGGAGACTTGTGCCATCGCCATATTTGAGCCTATTTCATCATCTACCCGATGGGAGAGGAAAGGGAAGGGAATGATGGGAGGAAATAGGAATGGGGTCCCTTGAAGAGGGAAGATCGCATAAGCGAAATGAGAGCATGTAGCTCCATACCACAATGGGTTCGAACAGCGCCCTAAAAAGGGCACTGCAAAACGCATGAGCGTAAAGAGAGCCTATAGCTCATTACCACAGCGGATTAAGAATAACAGAATGTCCTGAAGATTCAGGCTTCTGAATTCAGTTTCACTTAATAAGTGTTTACCAAGTAATTGGAATCGCATTTGCGAAAAAACTGGACATAATCGGAGTCACAACTATCACACACAAATGAGTCAGCACGCTGAATATTTGCCATGTGATAGTTGAGTCGGCAGTGGCCTGTCAACGCTCTGACCAAGACACTGCAATTCTGCTTCGACAGATTTGTTAAATACTTCGCCACCCTTGGAGATGGCTCAGTAATGTACAATTTTGTTTGACGACATGAATCCAAACTATTCCAATATTGCTTGTGCTGAGTTGCCGCCCAAGAGTTTATCTGAAGCTTAACCCAGCACTTCGAAATTGGAATAGCCGGCTCAGGGCCAATGAAGTCATGCGATGCTCCATCGCGAGCTAGCTCATCAGCCAATTCATTTCCAGCGATGGAAGAATGGCCAGGTACCCATACAAGGTTACAGAGTTGACTGAATTCAGTTCCTCAATTTGAGTTCGACATGCGATAACAAGCTTCGACCTTGAGTTGGCCGAAGCAAGAGCTTTTATAGCAGCCTGACTATCTGAACAGAAGTATATGACTTTACCCATTACGCGCTGTTGAAGTGCTGATTGCACTCCACACAAAAGAGCAAATATTTCCGCCTGAAAAACGGTGCAGTTTCTACCAAGTGAGTAAAACTGATTCAGCCTTAGCTCACGAGAATATACTCCTGCACCAGCTCTACCTTCAAGAAGGGAGCCATCAGTGTAACATACTATATTGTTTGATATACTTCTTTCCAAATAGCCAGACGTCCACTCTTCCCGTGAAGGGAATTGTGTGGTAAATGTCCTGTAAGGAAAGTGACAAGCAATTGTGAGATCACTTGGAGCAAGGACAATTTTGTCCCAATTCACCAGAAGTGGAAATAACGAAGAGTGTGTAGATCTACGATTCACTGGATTTTTCTCCAGTAGATCCAGTACCCATAAACGGTAAGAGCAAGAAAGTGCTTCTTGTTTAAGATATATGTGTAGTGGCACAACGTCGAAAAAAGCCTCGAGTGCTGCCGTGGGAGTCGTAGAGAACGCACCAGACATCGCCATCAAGCACATCCTTTGGAGATGGCCCAATTTTGATTGGATTGTTCTCACTTCGCCCTTTTGCCACCACACAAGACATCTATATGCCAATATTGGACGAACAACTGTTGTGTAAATCCATTTGATATATTTGGGTTTGAGGCCCCAAGTTTTACCAAAGGTTCGCCGGCATTGACCGAAGGCCATGCAAGCTTTTTTGACTCTGAAATCAATGTGAGGTGTCCATGAAAGTTTGTAATCTAGAATGACTCCGACATACTTTACTTGATCAGTCACATTAATCTCAGTGCAAAAAAGACGTAAAGGTCGAATTCCATCGCGGTTTCGTCTTTCCGTAAAAAGAACAATAGATGTTTTATTCGGGTTAACCGAAAGGCCATATTGGCGACACCAACTCTCGACTACCTGAAGAGCACTTTGCATCAGGTCGAATAGGGTGCTTATGCACATACCAACTATCAGAGCTAGATAGTCGTCGGCAAATCCATAAGTTGGAAAACCGCAATCATTGAGGTGCCTCAATAGCGTATCTACTACGAGATTCCACAAAAGTGGTGACAAGACTCCCCCTTGGGGGCATCCGCAAACACTTAATTTTCGAATCGCTGCTTGACGCAATGTCGAGAAGAGATGTCGGTTTGTGAGCATTTGATGAATCCAATTGGTAATCATTGTAGGTAGCCCATGGTTTCGTGCGGCTTCCAATATGGCATCGAAAGACACGTTATCAAAGGCACCCTCAATATCCAAGAAAACACCCAAGCAGGATTGCTTCTGAGCGAATGCTTTCTCGATATCATATACAACTTTGTGTAACAGTGGACTTTCCAGATTGGTAAGCATGTTGATTCACATGAAGAGGCATGTTTGCCAAATAAACATCACGGATGTGATGATCGATAATTGTTTCTAGACATTTCAGAAGAAAAGAGGTCAGACTGATTGGTCTAAAACTCTTCGCTTCTTCATACGACGCACGTCCTCCTCTCGGGATAAACTTCACAGTAATATCACACCAGGATCTGGGAATGTACCCGGTAGCAAAACTGCTTACAAGTAGCTTTTTCAAAACATGTTTGATAAACTCAAATCCCTTTTGGAGCAGAACAGGATAAATCCCATCCGCTCCTGGAGATTTGAAAGGAGCAAAACTATTGAGTGCCCATTGAATCGATTCAGTAGTTACGATACTGCGAGCCGAGGCCAGCGACTCGTAACTACATGAAAAGACATTTGGTTCATCCGTAGATGCTATGTCCACACATCCGGGGAAGTGTGTATTGAATAAACATTCTAAAACTTCTTCATCGGAAGAAGTAAAGTCACCATTAGGTAAGCGAATTTCGTTCACATGGAAATCCTTAGATTTTGCAAGGATTTTGTTCAACCGACTGACTTCACTCAAACTGGAAACATTTGTACAAAGGTTTTTCCAGCTGAACGATCCAGCAGAACGAAGAGCTTTGCGAGCTGACTTGAACGACTCTGATCCAGCTGAACGGCGTCTGTTCCAACTCCTTCTACATTGTTTCCTGAGTCTAGTCAGATCGGAATTCCACCATGGGGTCCCTCTTGTAGTCTTTACAGACCGCAGAGGACATGCTTCTTCAAAAGCTTCCATAATGTAGGATGTTGTAGTATCAACGGCATCATCCAGATCACTTGGTTTTTCAATGGACGGTGAATATCCATGAAATTTGGTCGCAACCAATTCAATATAGAGTTCCCAGTTTGTTGACCGGGGATTCCTAAAACGCAAAGTCTGCGCAGCTACATTTGAATGTTCAAAGAAGATGTAGCGATGATCAGATAATGATTCCTCATCTGATACATGCCAATTCGTCAACTCGTGACTGATTCTATTCGAGCAGAGGGTTATGTCTAACACTTCTTCTCTATTAGAAACCATGAAGGTTGGGCGATTGCCTATGTTAAGTAATCCAAGGTCTGTACTACTTAAGTATTCCATCAGACTGGAGTTTCTAAAATTTATATCTGAGCTGCCCCAGATGATGTGATGACCGCTCGCTTTTTGAAAGGAAGCCAGTTCTATAAGACAGTTTTCGCTGTCGTGTCATTTGAGATAAACAGTTGAAGGGACGGATACGATCCATTGGGTAAGCGAAACCAAATGCTCGTTAACAGGAAGCGCTCTTAGTGAATCCAACAATCGGGTCCAAAAAACTGTGTCTGTAGGAGGGAAAATCAAAAACAAATTTGAAGGCCATCTTTTCCGAAAGAAACGTTCATGGAGCAGACCACACACCAGACAAGATTTTTGAACTTAGCTGTGAAATAAAAGTTGTCTACATTTAGAGCCAATCATTAGCGGATCCTAATGGTCGCTGTTTAGCAGACTGGACAAATTGTTTTCAATGGGTTTCAGTAAAACTACCCGCATTCATCATAATAGCATCCTCTGAGTTCCTTATATCTTTTACACGCCAAAATATCATCTAGTCTATCTAGGCAAAAGCACAATCTTGTCGAAGAACAGGAGAATGTGGGTAAGGTTAAGCCATTACATAAGCAGGCCGTGCTTTTACCGGCTGCCTTGGCACGTCAGGAGTTCAGTCATCAATATTAACCTCTTTCCCAGCCAGCCTAAATAGCCGCGTAGTGTCGTAGCGGTGTTTCAACTGGCTAAGATCTAAAAGGCTCTAAGAAATCTAAAGGCTAAAAGTCCACCTCACAGGTGACCCCTAAGTTTTATGTGTGATTGCGTACCGTGCCTAACGAATGAAGGTTAGGGGTCTCAATAAACCTACCAGCTAAACGGAGCCCTGTGGGATACGCAGGGGCCCCTCCAACAAGTAATTGATCCTCCTTGCTAACCCCGGACGCAAATGGTGCAGGTGACCCTTGTGTTTCTCCAGATAATCGGCTGCCCCTTTCCTCAGTCTCTACCTGAGCTTAATAAGGTGGATTATGAATTATTTCAACATTTAATTTAATACTATCACCATATTATGGATTCGCTTTTATGCTTTTCACAGGTATTCGTGCTCTTTCGCTTTGCACTGAAACTAATACCGATCTGTTTTTTCGTTGCTCGGTCCTTTGTTCGTGGAATTGCAAAAAAGCTTAATCCTGCCTAGTTTGGTAGGGCTACGGTTGGTTAGCTCAGATCAATTTCAGCATAAAAGAACAGGCAACGATTTAACCTTTGCAGACTGCATGCAAAATGGTGCAGCCAATGGCCTAGTTCAACACCCTACTTATCTAAGGGAACTCTATTATGGTAACCTTTGGACCAGTTTTTGCTTACTCTTCAGCAAACTTGAAAATGCAAACTCGCGTCTCCATGCCACCGCGCATGCTTGCTCGTTAAATAAAGCAATCTGCTTGCTACACTTCATTTCGAGTTAACTACCAGAGATGCATGTGCATGTCACAATCGACTTTTTCTGGTTGTGACCCAAGACTACATTTCCTGTCTGTTGTTCGGTATATTACCTACCATGACTGAACCATCCCAACATGACTTCAACGAGTTGTCGTACACGTGCGTAACAAAAGGCCTTCCGCGTATTGTGGCCGTGATGCCAAT